>NC_092672.1:32692193-32995223 GCF_964355755.1 Antedon mediterranea
GGAGAGTTTGACACCAATTACAACTTTCTGTGTCGAGTAGTTACGGAGATATGATATCTGTTAGATATTGGGTCAAAGGTCAATAGAGGTATTTCCGGCCATTTTCTGACAAAATGTTCTATTACATCAAATAGGAACATGTACATTCCAAACAATTTGACACCAAAATCAACTCTCTATGACCAGTGGTTGCCAAGATATCATAGTCTACTGTAACTGGCAGCCATTTTGAAAAAAGCGCCCTCACGCAAAAGTTCTCAGGTTACAGCCCGTTTACCCAATATATTTGGATTCCCCAGAAAAAAACTGGTCTAGAAAAGTTATATGAGAATTTCTACCTCTCCGGGTGGCACCTACCTCATTCATAGCCTAGTCTAAATACAATATAATTGACATTAACTAACTTTCAGTACAACTGATATCTCACTCCTACCATTGCATTTTATATATAATAGTATAAGGAAAGAAAAAAAAATTCCTCTATGTTATACACTCTTTACACGTTTTTCAATCCTTAACAATGTACGTATAATTTACCACAGAATTCTTAATTTTATAACTCTTTTTATCTCTTTCAGGCAATGAAAAAAAAAAAAAAAAAAAAAAAAAAAAAAAAAGTTATATTTTACTTTACCTAAATATCAATTTTATAAACGTTAATTTTATACCTTGCTAAATTGTTACGGTCCATATCTGACCACATTTTTTTTTGCCTTTTCTTTATTTATTAAAAACTCACAATTGATTATATCTTCTAACTCCGCAGTGAACATTAACCATGGACATTTTTTAACAAGTCCTAGTCCTGTGTTTGACTTTATTTTTATAAACACAGAAAGTTAAAATGGAAAATATTTCATTAATTTTGATATCATATTTTCCAAGTAAAATTTTCTCCCATGTAACTTCCTGAGTAAATGCAAAACATGTTTTCAACATAGCGCAACATTTTACCCAGCAATGCTTTGCTTAGTCGTTTTAGTATTTCTGGTCTTTGTGCACATGGCGTATGTCGAATACTTTGATGATGTCGCATACATTGAGTGATGCTACTCAAGTACTCTGTTCGACGTGGTTACTGGATGGAAAGTTGTGTAGTAACTTTATACAAATGATAACATATTGGTTAATCATTTAGTTTAATTTTAGGTTGCTTCTGAGCGCGAACAATATAACATTTTGTATCAATATTTTTCATATCTTGAATAGCCTTCGATGCAGCGTCATGGTTTTCAAAGCTTACAAAACCGAAGCCTCTGCTTTTTGAATTTTCATCACGCATCACTTTCGCACTGACGATTTTTCCATATTTACTAAACTTTTCAACCAGTTGATCATCTGTAATATCAAGGTTCAAGTTCTTGACATAAACGTTTATGTAACTCTTCATTTTATCAACCTTCTCGGCAGCTCTGGCTTTACGACGAATCATATGACTTAGATATACTTGTTTTCCATTGTGCAACATGCCGTTGACTTTACTTATAGCCTTTGAGGCAGCATCTTCACTCTTAAATTGGATAAACCCATAGCCTTTAGACTCATTGTTTTCATCACATAGAATCTTACAAGACAAAATTTTACCAAACACTGAAAATGCGTCATACAGAGCTTTGTTATCAATTGCCTTGTCCAGATTTGCAATAAAGACGTCTCTCATCATGCCAGGTAAACTTGAATTACGTTTGGACCCCATGATATCTTTGCTATTACCAGTTGACGTGGTTACATGATGCGTTGTTTTGCGAGGAATCCAACCGAGATATACTTCTTTTCCATTGTGCAACATGCCATTGACTTTACGTATAGCCTTTGAGGCAGCCTCTTCTTTCTCAAATTGGATAAACCCATAGCTATTAGACTCATTGTTTTCATCACACTGAATCTTACAAGATAACATGTTACCAAACTCTGAAAATATATCATTCAGAGCTTTGTTATCAATTGCCTTGTCTAAGTTGTCAAAGTAGATATATCCTGTGTGGATAGAATTTCTCCAATCTCTAGGAGGATGTGATAGTGTAGGTGATGTGACCACATTTGTCTTCTGAGGAATGTTCTGGGTTTGGTTAGGTGGTATTATTTGTTTTGCACCCAGCAAATTGCGTGAATAATATAAAGCAGGATATATCGGACTTGTATAGCTGAAATGTCTCCCTTCACTGGATGGTGAAACAGCAGGTATTTGACCAGTCTTTCGCCATAACATACATTTTACTCGTAGATTACGCTGTGATCGAAAGTTAAAATGTTGGGACATGTCATTTATATACCAGGATTTTTCTGTTTTGGGTAACCGGTATGAATGTTCTTCATCTCGATCAATGCTGTAAACCTCAATAAATTGTGCCTGTCGAGCAACAGAACTAAAAAAATCCGTATTACCTCCTTTTGAATTTTCCAAATACAAAATAAAGGCACCTGGTTTAGCTTGGTTTAGAAGTCTTCGTAGTGTCTGTTGTGAATTCGGTAGTGCCTTTATAGCCGATATAAACTTACTACATGTAATCAGATCTGCACTAGCTATGGCTTTTACATGATCATGTGAAATATATCCTCTAATACCGACTTCAAAATGAAGATAGTCAACTGATACGCTTGATTTTCCACTTAGACTTGATAATAAACAATTAAATGCAATTTTCCAATTGAGATGTCGATCCAAAACCGTCGCACGAATCATTACTTCTGTATAACCGTTACTGTTGAGAAACATCTTAACACCAAACAAGTCCGTTCCCGGGCCTCCACCCAAAGCGCAGACATTTAGACAGCCACGACGTGAAATAATGTCCAATAGAGTGTTTAAATGACCGTGATCAAAACATTGTTGTAGACTGTCGGAAATACCATAACATAATACGGGAAAATATAGAAACACATAACAGGCTTGGTACGCAGGATCGTCAAAATCTACATCTCCGCCACCATCTTTCAGCGATGAGCCTTTATAAGCGTTACACAGTTGTTCAATGCAATTAGCCAGTTTATCACGACCTTTGTTGGAATACTTTAAAATTTCATGTACTCCATACTTTATAAGAATCAGAACAGGTTTGCCTAGAGGCCAAGTCTGGTAATTATCCATTTTTCAGTGCTAGGCCTATGGGTTGCGTATGCAGTAGTAGTATAAGATGTATAATATGATGATAACTAAAATGTTTAGAAATTTCCAAACTTTAGTCATTACTATTTTTAGAAGTCATGACAAGTTAGCCATGCATGCGATCATAACAATGTTCAATTCATTACAATATACCTACTTATATAACGCGATCGATACCGACAGAAAAATCGGCAGTAAACATTCAGAATTTAAGCTTAATCATTATAACAAGTTAAAAAGAATTGTAATTGACAATATGTGTTAGTTCTTAGAATATATTGGTCATGTGACTGTCCTTTTCAAAATGTAGGTACAGTATGTATTTAATCATGGATTCTTTAATCCATGATTTAATAAAGTGATTATGATTGGTTGATCTCTATTATAAGGAAAACAATACACACACAGTGTATGATAGCTACAGACTACCTGGGCCATGGAAGGCTATCAAATAGCCTTGCCTGGACCAGTGTGAAATGTGTAATTTAACTCTTCCCTGCTTGACCATAGAAATCAAAACTGTGTAGAGGTGGGGGAGCGAGGAATACATGACGTAGTATGGACTGGCTAGACAAGATATTGATTTGAATTCAAATAGGACTACTTATAAATCAGCATAGAATACATAAAAGGCCGACTATTCAAGGCTACCCTTCACTTGAAGCCGGCCGAGGGGGTGTACCTTTTCATCGTGTAGAATAAACATCGCCCTTCTAAAGTGATCTTTTGAACCATACAGTGTGTGGTTAGGCCTATTATAGTTTTCTTTTCAATTCAATTCAATTTCTTTATTGCTGCAAATTCCATCAAGGGCTAATACCGCTTAACTACATCATACAAACATAATACATATTTACATATAAAATTGTGGTTATAATTACTATAGTTATTATTGTCATTACTATTATTTTATGATTTGAATACTGTAATTGAAAACTTTTAGGGGAATTCTTCTAAAAATCTATTAACACGATGAAAATGTAGTTTTCTGCTTGTCAATGGAGTCAGGATTATGATCATCAAAATCAAATAGAAGGTTCCGGGTTTGAATCTCGGTTGGGCGGCTTTATCTCATTTTCACAGATTTCCTCTCGTCTTTACCTTTTCACTAATTAATTTTCAGTATATCACCGGGCGGTTTGTAATGCCTGTACATTTACTTATAATCCTAGGCCTAATCTACCGATTCTTATCTGAATCGTGCATATCTAAATATTTACTTAATATATTATTATTAAGTATATTTGTTCTTTCACTGTAATACTGTACGCTTAATATTAAATCAGCATAGAATACATAAAAGGCCGACTATTCAAAGCTACCCTTCTCGTGAAGCCGAGGGGGTGTTATACCTTTTCATCGTTTAGAATAAACATTGCCCAGTTCTAAAGTGATCTTTTGAATCATATACAGTGTGTGATTAGGCTTATTATAGTTTTATTTCTTTATCGCTGTCAATGGAGTCGCACTATGATCATCACAATCAAATAGAAGGTTCCGGGTTTGAATCTCGGTTGGGCGGCTTTATCTCATTTTCACAGATTTCCTATCTTTACCTTTTCACTAATTTATTTTCAGTATAGGCCTATCACCGGGCGGTTTGTAATTCCTGTACATTTACTTTTAATGTATAGGCCTAATCTACCGATTCTTATCTGAATCATGCAATCTAAATATTTACTTAATATATTATTATTAAGTATATTACGTTCTTTCACTATAATACTGTACGCTTAATATTAAAACACTCAAAGTTCAAAATCTCAGTTTTAGTTTTTTTCCACACTAGTAAATTACACAAAAAAGGTAAAATGGTACAATTTCGTAATAAATTTATATATGAAAATTATATATATATAATTATATAATAATTAAATTGGTAAATATAATTTTAACTGAAGGGGAGCACAATCGACATTTAGGGCTGCCTCCCAACCCCTTTTTGTAGAGTAATTTATAATATCGGCTACACAAATTCTTTGATGAATGATGCATGTAATCCAAATAATCTAACGTTGTTTATCTGAATTAAGCTTATTCAAATATTTACTTAATATCCTTAGATTTTTCTTTCAATTAGGCCTAATATTTAAAAAAAAGAATAAAACCGCTGGCACATATTTTAGGTTTTTTAGTTTATTGTTTCACATGGATGTTTATAAATTACATAAAATAATATACAAATAATGAATGTTTATGAGTGCAATGGTACAAATAATGGCACGAGGTGAATGATGAAAGGTTATATCAACGAGGCAAAGCCGAGTTGATATAACCTTTCATCATTCACCAAGTGCCATTATTTGTACCATTACACGAATACAAAACATTCATTATTTGTTTTATATAACATCTAGACGTTTTTTTTTCGTACACAAAAATGTTTCAAAAAGTACTATTTAACGATCGTTGAATAGTGCGTACTATTGCACGCCATGTGACCCACATTCGTCCAATCAAATGACAGGAATTTATATAGGTGTTATATAATAAGTAATAATTTCATAATACATGTATATATAACATACCATTACAAATTAAATACATCTTCTGTATGCATTAAATAGTTTCATTAAAACAAAATTTATCAGACAATATAAAATCAACATAGTTTTCAATATATATAGCTTGATTGATCAAATATTCTACTTCTTCGTCCAAATATGAGCAAACTTCATTGTTAAAGGCTACTGCTCCACTGGCTCTAGCTTATGCATACGGTGTGCTGCATAGTTACATAATAAAATTCACAATCATATTTTTTAAACATTTCAAACTGGCACTATTATTAGTACAAATTTGCATTGCTGAGAGTCGATCCGGAGGACGTTACAGTACCACTGCATTCATTAAAATAAATCAAGTTACAGCAAAATACATGGGCATGTTGTTGCGGAACGCGACTGTTGAACTTCTGTTCTTCGCCGCTGTCGTGATTCTGCTTCTTGGCGACCTCGCTCTTCTGGACGTTGGTTTCTTTGAGTTTCTGGATAACCTGTAATATACTCGTTAGATAATTGTCTATGTGCTTGCAGTTGTTGTTGTCTTAACGCTTCTAATCTGGCTTTTCTTTGAGCTTGATAGTTTGCTGAAGGAATTGTAATGGCATGATGGTCAGATGTTTGCCTTGCTGAATCATGTCCAAATCTTGTATAGCTTCTCCCATCACTGCATGGTGAAACAGCGGGTATCTGACCAGTCTTTCGCCATAACATACATTTTACTCGTAGGTTACGCTGTGAACTGAAATTAAACAATTGGGACAACTCTTTTATCTGCCAAGATTGTTCTGCCCTGGGCAGCTGATACGGATTCTCCTCACCTCGATCAATGGTAGCAACCTCAACAAAGTTTGCCTGCCTAGCAACAGAACTAAAAAACTCTGTGTTTCCACCTTTTGAATTTTCCAAATAGAATATGTAGGCACCTGGTTTAGCATGGCTTAGTAATTCTTTGAGTGCATGTCGTGAATTTGGTAGTGCCTTTATAGCAGATATAAACTTACTACATGTGATCAGATCTGCCTTAGCTATGGCTTTAAGATTTTCAGATGCAACATGTCTACTACTGGCTTCAAAATGAAGATAACCAGCTGATAATTGTGGTTGCTGATCTAGGCTTGCTAATAAGCATTCAAAAGCAACATCCCAGCTGGAATGTCTATCAAGAACAGTCGCAGTAATTTGAATATCTTTACAACCTCTACTGTTGAGAAACATCCTGACACCAAACAAGTCTGTTCCGGGTCCTCCACCCAAAGCGCAGACATTAAGACAGCGACGAAGGGAAACTCTTTCTAATAGCATGTTTAAATGCATGTCAAAGTAGAATTGTTGTAGACTGTCGAAGATACCATAGCATAAGGCGGGAAAATAGAGAAACACATAACAGGCTTGGTACGCAGGATCGTCAAAATCTACATCTCCGTCACCTTGATAAAGCGATGAGGGTTTATAACAGTTGACAAGTTCCTGCATGCATTCGGCCATGGCCAGTTCGTCATGCCTGTCGGTGTACAGAAATATTCTATGGACCCCTTGCTTCATGAGAAGCAGAACAGGTTGTCCAAATCCTTCCATCTGATGTGCCGCTCTCTGGTGAAAATGTTAATATAATTATTCTGTTCAAGCTCTAGAAATAACAGTCAAATACCGTTTGATATATCCCGTATAGATCAGGTGATCTGAGTTTAAACATATTCAGCCTATCGCGAGAACGTAAAATTTCCACTGACGTAATATTTAGCTATTGCTACCTGTTAAGTCTAGATATAAAACCTCAGAGTCAGACCAGATTGTGGAATTTTCACATCAAGTAGCTGCAGGGCTTACAGGCCTATCGTATATGAGAATAGTAGGCCTAGTCCGAACAACATGAACAATTTTTTGCTGCACGATGTGAGAAATTGGAATTTCCACTGAAGTAATTATCTTAAGAGTGAAATATTTTGTTATAGTAGCTATAAAATACATTTATTTACAGAACTCGAAACTGGAATTTCCATTTTAGTCACATGATATATATGGAGAATGATTCATAGTGACCGTAACTACAACAACACTCTTGAGCTATATAGATTTCTACGATTTGCTGCCAGATGAAGCATAACGTATTCAATGACTATGTTTATTATCATAATGTAGATAAATTAAATATACAGAGTGTGTGTGCGTCACATTCACATAGTTATGGAACGCCGTTTACGCAACATTTCAATGATATGAATTTTATGACGCGATATGTGAATGAAATGCATCGATATGAATTGAATGGCGCGATATATGAATGAAATGTTTTGAATTGAATGCTTTGAATTGAATGTTTTGAATGAAAGGTTTTGAATGAAATGTTTTATTTTGAATAAATTGTTTTGAATGCAATGTTTTTAATGAAATGTTTTGAATGAAATGTTTTGAATGAAATGTTTTGAATTAAATATTTTAAATGAAATGTTTTGAATGAAATGTTTGAATTGAATTGAAAAGTCAAACTATTGGTGGCGTGGATGTCATTCCCGCTCGCGATTTTTTTCTCAACCTCTTAGGCCTAAGCGTGGGTACCCTCATCTCCTTTCCACGCTGCCTAATTACAGAGAATCCTAACAGACCTGGGTTCGGAAATATGTATTCCAATGTTTCAGGTCTGTTAGGATTCTCTGTAAAGGATCCATATTGATGACAGCGTGGAAAGGAGATGAGGGTACCCAGCTTAGGAGGCCTAAGAGGTTAAAACAAAATAGCGAGCGGGAATGACATACGCCGCCAATAGTTTGACTTTTCAATTCAATTCAAACATTTCATTCAAAACATTTCGTTCAAAACATTTCATTCAAAACATTTTATTCAAAACATTCAAATCAAAACATTTCATTCAAAACATTTCATTCAAAACATTTCATTCAAAACATTCAATTCAAAGCATTCAATTCAAAACATTTCATTCATATATCGCGCCATTCAATTCATATCGATGCATTTCATTCACATATCGCGTCTAGTCTGGGTTCCAGACGGAGTTTTGTCTTAATATTAGTTAAAAGATAAATATTTTGGCACATATGGCGTTTCATACGTATACTACTTGATTTTGGATATTTTCAGACAAAAATCGCGGTCGAAATAAAAACAAATAAATTTGAAAAAAAGATAATACAGACTTGGAGCAAGTCTAATATCGCGTCATAAAATTCATATCATCAAAATGTTGCGTAAGGTGATTGATTTTGGAAATTCCCTTGTTACGTCACACACTCTTTTCCAGGTCGTCGTTGTTGTTGCAGGCGCAAACAACCAATTAGATTAGACCTGATGTGAGCGAGGCTGTGTTAGTTGGCCCAGCCAGATGTAGATAGTAGGCCTACGCGATCACATTGACTGGCCTTGGTTGCTTCTTAGTTTTTAGTTAATGTGAAAAAAAGGTAGGTTGAATATAATTTGGTTATTTAGAGTACAAAACTAACGGACTCTTTCTCTCTCCGTCCGTACGTACTACACAAAAGGCCTAGGCCTATAATTATTATAATAAAATGATGGCCTTGGCCCTTGTAAATGCTATTTTTTTTTATCATATGCTAGGCTAGGTCATGTTCATTAATGTTGCACATTCGTTTTACACGACCTAGGCTATCAGAGACACAAGGAATCGGAACAGTTACCTTCCCATGATTAATAGATCACTGTGTGACTATTTGTTTTTGTAGGAATGCCACAATAGAAAGAACAGTGGATTGGGTAATAACTCAAGAGCTACCAACACTCCCTCCCATCCCCTGGATCTCCCCTCCCCTGGATTTCCCCTCCACTCAGCTATATATGCGCCATTTCACTTAATATGAATGTCGCTAACGCGTAATCAGTTAGAGAATAAATGGCAAAATCAGCACTGTGGTCATGTTACAAGAGTAGTCAAAACAATATAGATATCTGATAAAAATCCTAGAAAGTAGGAAAAAGTTTGCCATTTTTCCCCTGACTGTAATAAAATAGGCATGGACAACTAGCGCAAACCTAAACTGGAGCCGGAGCTGGATATTGCAATTTGAGCTTATTAAAATAAATTGGTCTGAGTATATTATGATTTTATAATTTTCTTTGTTACTCTATAGCAATGGAAGACAACAGAAAAAGACAACGTTATCGTGGCAGTCGTGGGCGGGGTGGTAAAAAAAATAAACAAAAATGTTTAACAAGCAAATCGAACGTAATAGAGAAAGCTTTGAAGACAGTCTGCGAAAATGGTGGTAGTATTTCTTTTGAAGATCTTGAAGCGAAAGTTGGAAAGATTTCACCTGATCTAGAAAGTTTTGAATACATGATATCACATCTTGATCATGAGTATTACCATTTTACCTTGGTAGACCATGAAGATGGTAGTACTGATGTTCAAGTGTTCACTCAAGTTAAGATCTGCCCGTCCTACCAAAAGAATGGCGAATGCAGGAAAGGTGATACTTGCTCAGATTTACACCTGTGTGGTTACTTTGCTACAGGTACGGTTTATAATTGGCAGCCATTGTATTGCTAATTTTGTTTTTCAATTTTTTATGTTATAAAAGTATAAAATTCATTTTTGTATCTTAATGCAACTTGTCTATATTTAGTGGGCCTCCTATCAAAAACTGTTTGTATTGGAGTTTCTTGAAGGTCCCTTTCATCTAAATTAAATTAATTACTCTTAATTTGTACTTTTTTATTTCTTTCATTAAAGGTTCTTTCTGCAAGTTTAAGATAAACTGTAGACAAACTCATCATTATCGATCAGATCACAACAAGCAGGTGTTAAGGAATTTCAAAATTGCCTTCTTGTCCCAGGGACTGGCAAGTG
Organism: Antedon mediterranea; assembly: GCF_964355755.1. Lineage (NCBI taxonomy): Eukaryota > Metazoa > Echinodermata > Crinoidea > Comatulida > Antedonidae > Antedon > Antedon mediterranea. The sequence goes on from NC_092672.1 coordinate 32,702,623, forward strand.
TGCTATTTCGATGGTCCTGGCCACAGTTTACTGTTCCCGATTTCTGTGGGAAATACCGCAGCAAGACCGGTTGTGGCAAGCATAATTGCAGATTTCTACACATTTGCAAGTAAGAAACAATCTGTAAAACCACCCCGCAATTTGATTTGGGGTATGTTATGCACCATGTGCCCGCTGCGTAGTTTGCACTGTTACATACCAAAATTTACTATATTCTTTACAAAATGGAAGAACCATCAACATTTTAGTGAGAATGCTATGGATTTTACCAAAAAAAAAAGATAATTAATTCAGCAATACCTGTATATGCATTGCTTTTACAAAATGTATACATTTATACGGCTTTACCACGTTGAAACACTGTCTTTAAACTCCCTTTGTGTTCATTATGTGCATTTCAGAAATCATGTTATGGAAACTTGCAAATTTGGCGCACGGTGTAAGTTTGCCCATGATATTTACCACGATAGATTTAATACTCAATTACTAAAGCAGTTTGGGATTAGACTTGGCAGCAGTTCTGATGATATAATCCGCCTTATTAAGGAGCGCCATGAAGGATTCTATCGTCCTGATGTTGAGGTGCTTCAGGGTGAATGTGAAAAAACTGAGAGTGAATACAGTTTTGGGGAACGCAGCTGTGAGGAAGAAAGCCAATACAGCCAAGAAGACGGCAGCGATGACGATAGAGAAAGCATTGTATCTAGTTCTACTAATGAATTATATCAGGGAGCAGGTATGTTAAGTATACTATCATTTTACCAACAAAACAGCTAATTGGAGAGAAAAAGTGCAGATGATCAAATAATCATACAAAGATATCTCCCAAGTTTCCGATAATTACAAATGATTCCCAACATTTTGAGAGATTTCTTGTCATTTCCCACCAAATTCTCCTAATTGTTTTGGTACAAAAAAGACATCCTGAAATGCATAAATTTATCATTTAGGCTCTACTAATATAAAAATGCATTGCCATCACAATGCATGTCATCATAATAATGCCAAGCTTGAAGTGCCTGCTTACTGTAGATGCTGATGCTAGATATTTTTAAAATAGCGCCATCTATTGGTGGTTGTATTTTGCTTTTAAAATATATCGTCCTCTATGGTAATATAATATATCCCGTTTTAAAATTTTTCTTTCTTTTAAACAAAATGATATACACACCGGCAGCAAAATTTAAATATTGTTTTATTTTAATTTTTTTAATTTTATGTATTTAAGCACATGTGGCCAACTGGGTGCACCGTGTACACTGGACCTACGTTTTTTTTATAGTCCTATTCATGAAGACTTGTTCCACCACCAGAACTCGGAGCAGTTTGGCCGTGAACACATGTCGATATTGTTGGCTCTTTAGGTACAGTAAACAGCGCCCCTACCTTAACTGCTCAGCCATTTGACTCACTTATACCAATAGATATTATTATTATTAAAATTTAATTTTATTTCTAATTAGCTTCCAACGCTAGACAAAGGTACAGACATCGCCATCGTGGTCGCCGCCGTAATTATAATCGAAGAAAGAAAGAAGAAAGTCTCACAAGTAAATCTTCTGTCGCTGAGAGATCACTGCAAGTAGTCTGTCAAAATGGTGGTAGTATTTCAGCGCAAGATCTTAAAGAGAAAGTTGGAAAGATTTCACCCGATCTAGGAAGTTTGGAAAACATCATATCAGACCTTGATCATGAGAATTACCATTTTAAGTTCATAGACTATGAAGATGGTAATGTTGATGTTGAAGTGTACACTCAAGTTAATATCTGTCAAACATATCAAAAGAATGAATGCACCGATGACTGCACTGATTTACACCTGTGTGGCTACTTTGCTACAGGTATGGTAGTCTGTATTAACCCACCTAAACATGTTCCTCACCCCAAAACATGTTTTACATTAATGCAAAATCAGAAGTGCTTCTATGCAGAAGAGGTAAAGCCCAATCTAGTTCCCTCCAGACTTTAATATAGTTTGTTTTACTGGAGGAAGACCACGAAACCCCTGTTCCTCTCACATGCAATTCTAAAGTTTGTGTAACTTTTGAAACTTGACACAGAAAGTATATTACTCTAACCATTTGGTATTTTTCAATATATACAGTACATAAAGTATGTAATATTCAAGATCACTCTCAGTGCAGAGAGGTATAACAATATTTTTAGTCGCGTGGAAGCGACTCTATAGTTCACTATGTCGGTCGGTCTGTCGGTCTGTCTGTCGGTCCGGTATCACTATACGTTTTATCGCTTTCTGACCTTATCTTGATATCAGTTTAATCTAGCTAAGTCAATTTTTCACAGTATATTCCTTATGGCCAGGAATCGATGTGGTTATGTTTTCACGGTGTGCAATAAAAAATTACGCGGTCTACGCACGATTTAACAAAATCACGTTTGTAATCATATCTTCACAACCATGAATCACAATTAAATAAAATTTGGTACTCATAAATTTCAGGGCATAAATCATCATATGGCAATACAATTACGTGCGTAGCGCATGTAACGCATGCGTACGCGCGCTTAAAATTTTCAAAATTTATTTTCGATGAAATAAGAGTACGTTTCAGGCAATTTTAAGCGTTTACAAAATTGCCATGAGTACGCAGATTTTTGCGCGCGCACTGCACGTTAAATGTTATTGCGCACTCTTTTTGCCCGATTTCTGTTTTCTTGACTTACTTTTCAACTCGAAATTACGTTATACGAGCACGTCAAAAGTGACAGGCTACGCACGTGTAAATTAAAAAAATATGTAAAAACTGTTTTTAAACATTTCAACATTTTTAAACATGTTCAGTAATTTTGGTCAGTTGGTAGGTTGGTCGGTCGGTCGGTAAACACTAAGCAGGCGACTGCAGCCATCTATATGGCCTTGTTATTTTATACCTTCCTGCACAATATACCAGATTTTGATCCCAGTATCATGGGAATATTCGGTAGTGTATAGCACCACATGTGTATCACATGTGATGCCTGTATCATGTTAGGGAAGGTATTGACTTAAGTTATGGTTAGTGTCATTGTTTGTCATTTCTTTTTTTTTAAATTGTTTGTAATTTTATTCTTCTCATTAAAAGGCTCTTGCTGCTGGTTTGGACGGCAAAGCTGTAGAAAAAGTCATGATTTTCGATCGGATTACAACAACCAAGTTTTAAAAAACTTTGGCATTGCCTTTCTAATACATGACGAGTTGAAAACTTTGCTTCGATGGAAATGTCCACAGTTTACAGTTCCAGAATTCTGTGGACAATACAGAAGAAACATGGGCTGTGGCAAAGAACGCTGCAGGTTTCTACATATATGCAGGTAAGAGTATTTCACAGTAAAATCCAGCACTGACCAATAGTTAAGTGATGATAACTAAACAAATAATATCATTTGAATGTGGTGAAGTATACTGGAGTTTTTAAGCTTTTTATTACTGAATTGTAGAAGCACGGCCTATTATGTTAGTAATATCTATGTATGACTTGATGATGGTAAACTGTATATCTAAGGAGTTATTCCAACATTTCCCACAATTTGTAATGTTAATATGGTTGTATTTATATAGTAGATATTAGCTCTTTTAGCAGATTTTCCAAAAGTGATTGAAATAAAAGACAGATTGAATGACAATGACAACACTTGGTTTCCTTTCTCATGATAATTAGAATCATGTAAGTTACAAAATAATAATTCTGCTTTTCAGAAATTTTGTGATGGAAACTTGCAGCTATGGAAAAAGATGCAAGTTTGCCCATGACATCTATCAAATAGAGTCTAATAAGGAATTACTGTATAGGTTTCAAATTAGTCTTGCCTATAGCTCGGATGATGTCATCCGCTTGATCAAAGAGCGCCATCAGGAAATCTATCGACCTGATCTTGAGGTCTTGCAGAGTGATGGAGAAGATAATCAATGTAGTCAGGAAGAGTGCATTGATGAAGAAGAAAGTCCAGAAATCAGTCCACCTATCTCTCCTATATTAATTACTCATAGGGATTTCGTTTCTCAAGAGTACTCAAGAAGAGATACTTTTACTCATAAACCAGAACAAATGGTTAGACAAACAAGCTCAAAACACAATTTTGCTCCATTTAAATCAAACGTCCAAGATTTGCTTAAGAGTTCTGCAGTAGTGACATCAGCTAAACCATCAACACAATATGTTCCAAATAATGAGATACAACAGAAGTCACATCAAGTTCAACCTCTACCTAGTACCAAAGGAGAAAGGATTACACAACATGCACCATACCAGAAACAGGACAATTTCCAAGATATACCAAAGATGTCTTCGGTAATGACTGCAGTTAAACCATTGCAATATAACATTGCAACTAATCTGTTAGAAGAAAAGTCAGATATCCAGTCTGCATTCGTTTCTACAAGTCAAGTTCAACCACTATCTAGTAGTAGAAGCAACGAAGAAAGAAACACATACACATACACATACAATCTAAGTCCAAAAAGTCCTTCATCAAACCTTAATTTCCAAGAAATGCCAACAAATTTGTCAGTTATGGCTGCAGCTAAACCATCAATATCACATATTGCAACTAATGTTTTAGAAATGAAGGTAGATTCTGCAAAGCAAGTTCAGTCACTACCTAGTAAAAAAAAAGAAATGGGTATTGCCAGATTCACAAAAAGTCCAATACAAGTGAAAATGAGAGAAATTTGCAAGGACAACCTGAAAGGAAACTGCAGTAGTGGCAGTATGTGTCAGAGAATGCATTGTGATCTTCCTTATCAATGGCAAATGTCCATTAATGATAGGTGGGTTGACTTTGATGATAGATCAAATCTGAAAGTGGAAGAAGGATTTTCTGGAGAAATCACTGATTGTCCTCAGTTTCCTGTAAATACTACCATGTAAGTTTTGGACTCTTTATTGCTTAAGCCCTGTCTACACTTTATCAAACTACTGTAGTTGACAAAAAAAGTGTGATGTACCCAAATATGGTTTTGATATGCCCAAATATTTTAGTGATATGACATCATCATGTCTCTGTGTAGACAGAGTTTTGGAAGTTTAAGTTAAGATTGTACTTTATGATAGTGTTGATGAAATTGAAGCACAAAATAAGCAGCTGGTATTGCAAAGAAAATTGTAGTTCAAGTTTTGTTTTTATATCTGCAAAATACATTCCATAACCAATTTATTGCTTGCTGACTACAATCACTAAGTTCATCCTGTTTATTCTACTTTAGTTATAAGAATTATATGCAGTTGTATTTTTTGTATTAAAAAATCTGAATTTTGAAATGAATTAATGGCTATTACTCTTCTTCTTTTTAAAAAAGGGATGTGTGTTTTGATAGCATGCTTGCATCCGATGGGTTAGACCTCATTTCAGTTGAGCGACTGGAAGTCAAAGGTGATGAAGATGTTTCTGATGCCTATCTGGTATCTCCGTGGTCTTGGTATTGGCAGGATGAATGTGGAAAGTGGATTGAATACAGCGAACAGGTAGGCTTGTTTAAATATTTTATCTTCTCAACACTCCTCAACCAACAAAAAGAGAGCAGTAAGCAAGTAACTACAGTAAATAGTGCAGGGAAGAATAGTGCAGGAGCAGAGAAATATTGCTATTCATGCTCCAGCATACAGTACAGTATTTTGTATTATTAGAACATGATTAAAACAAGATTAATTTCCATTTTTAATTAGAATACCAAGCAGAGTGCACGATCAGACAAAGAAAGTTCAGATTTTGAAAGTTTGTTTAAAGCTTATAAAAATGAAAATGGAAGTTCCAGCGTTAAATTCAAGGCTGGCAATCAAAACTACACTTTGGACTTCTCTGCCATGAGCCAAACCAATGATAGATACCATACCAAAAGACCTGTTTGTCGAAGACCAGTCAGACAGATAAAACCAAAGGATGTTGAGAAGTACAGAAAAGAAAAACCTTGGTAAAAAATAATAATTGTTAAATTATTCTTATTCGTATTTCTGAATTCAGAATTAATTATTTCTCCTAGATCATACGAAGGTATTTACTACCACATACTACTATGTTCCATTCTATAGCGGGTACTCTCCCTCATCACACACCAACCACCCCAGTAGTTTAAAATATTCCCAGTACAAATTCTGGTTATGTTGATCTAGTACTCTCAACCCCTAACCTTGTGTATGGAAGTTTGCAATAACAAACAAGTACTCAACCTGTAGCCCTAGTTTACTTTTACCAGGGAAGTTCATTTCACTCTTTCCTGCTGTTACCTTTTTTGTTATATTATATACTTAGGTTACACACTCATACTTTCCCAAGGACTTGGGATACAACCATCAAAACAAAAACACATTGTCTTGTAAGAGTGACTAAGGAAGCAAATAACGAAGAATACAAAGAAATATCCAAACTATTTAAAAGAACTCTTCCAGATGGAGCAATAACTCGACTTGAACGAGTCCAGAATGAGATCTGCTGGGAAGCATTTGCACGGTAAATTTTAAAATGATATGATAAATTGTTTACACTGTTTGACAGTAGTGATGTTATGGTATGAAAGATACATACTAATTTATAATAGCAATGCTATAGTTAATGCACTTACTACTTTTCTTAATTTTTATTAAAAAGTTTTGGGCCATATTATAAGAGCTTATGACATGAAGGTTATGGAATTTTTAAATAAAGCCTAAAGAAGGCCTTTAGCCTCGAACCAGACCATTGGTTCCCCACTGCAGCCAAATGTTGATAGCTTCATTTGCCTGTCTACTTTAAATATTGTGTCTATTGACCCTGAACTCTTTTTTCATTGATTTTTTAACAATTTATTTTTGTCTCACAAGGCAAAGGGAAACCATGATGAAGAAAAACTCTCGTAGAAAAATTGAAGAGCTCCAACTGTTTCATGGAACAATGCAGGATAAAGTTGATGATATCTGTCGTGATAATTTTGACTTTCGCTTGAGTGGTACACGAGTTGGTCATGTTTATGGACAAGGAGCTTACTTCGCAAAGTCAGCAAAGTATTCCAATGATTACGCTGAAAAAGACAGTGCTGGTAGGAAGAGGATGTTTGTTGCAAGAATTCTTGTTGGTAGCTACACAGTTGGCACAAAAGAGATGCGCCGGCCACCGTTTAAAGACCCGGCAGATAAGTCAAAGGGGATGTATGACTCTTGTGTTGATGATGTAGCTAATCCAAGTATTTTTGTGGTGTTTGATAACCATCAGGTTTATCCAGAATATCTGATTACATATACCATTTCATCGCCTAATACAACATTATCTAGAGCATCAAACATTCAACCATCTATTGCGACCTCCTACCCATCATCAAGAACTGCAGCAAGTGCCAGCCATTCAGGGTACAGTAACCCATATTCATCAAGCAGGTATAGCCCACCTACTGTCCGATCTTCAAGTTCAAACCAACCATCTTACACTAACAACCCATACTCAGCAAGCAGGTATAGCCCACCTACTGTCCGATCTTCAAGTTCAAACCAACCATCTTACACTAACAACCCATACTCAGCAAGCAGGTATAGCCCACCTACCATTCGATCTTCAAGTTCAATCCAACCATCTTACAGTAGTCAAAGTAGTTTGCCAAGGAGGGACAGCAAAGCAGATAATAATAAATGTATTTGTATGTAATGAAAGTTGCTGCTAGCAGTTTCTCGTTTTATGATTGGGCACCATCTACAGTAAATAAGTGAAATTATGATAACCTCTGTACGACCTGATTGTAAAATCCTAAGATAGCCCAAAGGCTACAGGGGAATTAAAAGGTTTAGGAGGAGATATAGTAACAAATATGGGGTTAGTGCTATTATAATATAGATATAATATAATATATAATTTAGATGTCTTCCAAAAACGTTTGGTTTGTATTCCTTTGTTGTGTATTTCTTTGTTTATTGTGGTTAATAGATTCAAAGTTGTGTAACTAAAATCTCCATTATTGTCATCAACCCATCCACCACCAATCCTGATTTCTTCCCTGCATCCATAGCAACGGCAGGTGCAGACAAGGGTTAGTACCATCGCCATCACAGCTATTTTTATAAATTGTCAAAACAAAAGCATTTTTTATAGTGTCAGTTAAATACACTAACTAAATCAGGTTTTTTTTATTCATCTCTTTCAAGGGAGTATAAATACAAACTTAAAATTAACAATCGATTAATATTGTTTAAGTGTATGATTGTAAACTTTAATATTATTTGTGTGCTTTACTATAAAGAATATATATATATATATTATATCAATTTACTTTACAGTAGTTAAGTTAATTCAACATTTGGTAATTTCTATCAATAGTACAATAAACAAAATCGTAATATTACCATTAATAGATAATCTTACAAGAAGAAATAACTTGTCACTCAAGACCCATAAACGAAAAATATTCACTTCAATATAAATATAATAAGGTCATAACAATAAAAATTTAAAGGTCTAATTTGAATACAATGATGACAGGTGATTTTAAGTGTGTTACGAAATGTTTAAAGAGAAGAAGAGTTATTTTATTGATTCCATATTAAAATAAATGGAAATAAATTATTCTTATTCTTTATTGCCAATCAACAACAAATAAAACAAACAACTACAAAGTAAGAGGCAGGAAACACAAACAAGACAAGAGCCTGTGAATCCTCTTACCAAATATAAAAAAAAAACATTCATAAAAATACAAAAACAAGCAGAAAAGTAAAAACACTTTACTCATAGAAGAAATTCAAATCTGTCTCCTTACAAACAAACGGAATAGTTTACTGAAACTTATGACGGTACTTCTCTGATATGGATAAATTCATCATGGGAGATTGGTAATTCATAAAATAAGAGACTCGAAAAAGTAATATGTATTTCTAATATCACGCTTATTAATCAACTTATCTGATTTATCAATATGAGAAAATAGTCAGCAGCACAAGAAGAAAAAGATGAATTAATACAGAACGTAAGGTGATTAATAATGAGTAGAGAAACCAACTTAATGACGTATGATGTAATTCTATCATGCCACTACCTATTTGGATCAAGACCATTTATAATTATCATCATTTCATGAAGATATGATTTAGGATTAATTGAAGTCTGGCATAGAATTTTAAAGTGAAGTGCCAATTTTTGAAAAAAAAAAATTAAATTAATGAAATGATTATAAATATCTTCTTCAGATGTATGGATAGTTTTGGCTTGACTTACATTGTATTAATCGATTCTGCCTACAAAATATATAAGTACGTTTAAAAGATCAATTTAATTTGATTTTGCTTAATTTTATTTTGCATCTCAAATAAGATTATTAGCCACTGTTTAGTATCCACATCATTATTTCGAAATTTGGCTTCAGATGTAAAGCTCTGTCTACACTATCAAATTTTATGTGACAAAAAATGTGATAGGCCTATATAGGGACATGATGATGTCATATCACTACCATATTTGTGCATATCATTACCATATATGGGCACATCACACTTTTTGTCACATAAAGTTTGAGAGTGTAGACAGAGCTTAATTTATTTCTTTCAGAATGAAACAAATTAAATTTCAAACTACAGCATATAATACTGTATAAATACAAGTTTCAACAAACAGTACATACATTATTTTATTATTTATTTATTTATGATCTGTAGAAATGTGGTAGTACAGTAGTGTTGTATGATTATACGAATGTATTAAACAATTGTTATTCTATAATAAATTAACATGAATATTACATTTGGATTGTTCTTTATGACAATTTGATTCTTTTTGTGGTGTAAAAGCTTTTTGAAAGTAACAAAGATATACTGTATGATCGGTGAACAACATGAGTCACAATAAAAACCAAACGCAATGATACAGCTGTACCCACTAAACAAATAACATTCATTCAATGAAAATTGAAGATTCGACAATTGATCTTATTTTGTCATGTCGGGTTTTGAATATATTTTTGGTTAGTGTAGATCAAACAAATAAATAGTGAAATTCCTCTTCAGTATCATTTCTATTCCACAGTGTTTGGACTTTAAACTCAATTACACGCGACTTAAATTAGACCTTTGGAACTACCAGACAAACCGTTCGGATCCAAAAATGTGGGCCTACACATTAACCCAACAAAATCTACCCAGAAAGGTCATATTTTATGCATCTTTTTCAACATTGGTCGACTTGATCCTTTATTACTTATTTTACTTATCTTGTGGTTAATCGGCGATGGTAAATTCTACTGAGGTAGGTTTTGGAAACAGCTTTCTCAAATTGTCCAGGGAAGCCGCACGCGGCCATTACAAATGGTAATGTAAATATATAGACCCGAAATCACTGAATAATACAAAGATAAATATTTTCCTATCCTAATATACCGATAATATAAATAATATGTAATTACCTGCCTGCCTGTCGGTCATTTCTTCTCCGTCGAGTAATAAAAATGTCATTGCCCGGTACGACCAATGCCATCTAGTAGGGTTTTACCATATATAAAATCTTATCATCTACCTTAATGTTAAATTTAATTTATATTAACTATTTTCTACCAAAACCTGAACTATTGTTTTTTTGTCATAGAACCTTCAACAACAGGCTCAATCCAGCGCTCGGTATACGTGACGCAAACTTGTATATTTATGTATTCAAATCACTATTTGGCAGTTTGTTTCCTTACAAATTGCATAAAACAAACAATTAAATAACCAAAAAACATTAAACATGATTTTAGCATGTAATTTTAACATTTTACATTCTACATTATAAACCATACCTGGCGTAGATTTGTATGCTAATAACTATCTGTATACATTCCAATTTTCAGAAATTTCAGAAGAAAATTATGAAATAAGTACTAAGTATTATTTTACACATGGCTGCATCAGGTACGATAGTTCTCCAATTTAAGATCTCAAATTTCACAAATCCTGAATTTCAGCATACATCCATTCAAAGAAATAACATATTAGTGAACTTATTAAAATATTTCAACAAATATTTATTTTGCCATTGTAAAATGTTCTTTTCTATTTAGTACTTCTATTTTAAAATTATTTATAAAAATATATTATTTGTCTTAATTATATCAAACCGTTTATAACATTTAATCTGTTTTCGCTATATAGAAAGACTTGACTCATCTTTTAAACAAGGTTTAATAACTTTTTCAACTTGGTATGACGAACGTTCGTACATAACAAAACTAAAAGTGTTGTACCAAGGTAAAATTGCAGAAACGGATTTATACAATGCCTCAACGACGATGGACTTGCTGAATCATTTATCTGATTCTGGGGATCACAGTTCAACAGATTACACTATTCTTTGTGATACAATAAAGGCCACTAAACAGTTTGGTATTATTGAAGAACTTCGAGTTCACATTCCATCTTTCCCGAATGTAAGAGAAGAAATCATTATTTCCAAGTTCAGTCATCATCAACAAAACATTATGAATTTAGGAAATGAACTAATACAGGAAGAAGTGAAAAAAATTGACATTATGTTCAATAAACCTCCAAAGAATCATAAAGATGGATGGAATCTCCTTTTGGATTTACAGCACAAACAAATTATTTGTGAAGAAGAGAAAAAAATGGATACATTTATTAAGACCTTAGATAATCTTGGATTACCTCGCGCTGTAGCAACTCTTACTCAAGGTACAATGTGATGAGTTTATTGGAACATGCTTACATTAAGCTCTGTCTACACTATCAAACTTATATCAAAAAAATGTGATGTGCCCATACAGTATAAATATGATGATGTCATATCACTACCATATTTAAGCATATCACTACCATATTTTGGCATATCACTACCATATTTTGGCATATCACTACCATATTTAGGCATATCACTACCATATTTAGGCATATCACTACCATATTTAGGCATATCACTACCATATTTAGGCATATCACTGCCATATTTAGGCATATCACTACCATATTTTGGCATATCACTACCATATTTAGGCATATCACTACCATATTTAGGCATATCACTACCATATTTAGGCATATCACTACCATATTTAGGCATATCACTACCATATTTAGGCATATCACTACCATATTTAGGCATATCACTACCATATTTAGGCATATCACTACCATATTTAGGCATATCACTACCATATTTAGGCATATCACTACCATATTTAGGCATATCACTACCATAGTTAAGCATATCCCTACCATATTTAGGCATATCACTACCATATTTAGGCATATCACTACCATATTTAGGCATATCACTACCATATTTAGGCGTATCACACTTTTTTTGTCAAACTAGTTTGATAGTGTAAACAGAGCTTAAGAGAAAGTTATTTGAAAGCAATTTTTTTGCTTTCTACATAGTTTTAAAAATATTACTTAAATAATTTAAAACTTTCTATATATAATTTCAAACAATTGTAAATCATGTATGAAATTGGTTCTTATTAATCAGAAATCATCAAAATATTTTAAATATCATTACAGATGTTCCAATATCCGTTACTATGAAACGTAAGTCTGACCATGAAGACAATCAAGCTCTAAAGAGAACCTGTCTTCCCGCTGTATCTACACAAAGAAATCTTAATGGAAAACTAGAATGTTTTCAAAGCATTATTGATGAAATTCTGCGATCTTTACATACTCTATCTAAAATTAGGCCATCATCACTAAAAGATATTGATGACAATCTACATCTTTACCACCTAATCTTTCTGATAATACACCATCTGTACTCGCAACTATCCTTCAAAATCTGAAGTCTTTACAAAAAAACTATTAATGATAATCTACAAACATTACAATGTACTCTTAATATTGAAAATAGGCCTGTGGAAAGACGTATTTATAAAAAACTGCAATCATTAAAAACCTTTCTTAAAAAAAGGAAACAATGTTTGTCAAATTTCACACCAACATTTTGTAAATACATAGGGGAACTAAACACTATGACACAAGATGATGAGCAGAGATTATTTAGGACAGTACAACTCCTGATTTCTTTCTGCCAAAGATATGGATGTGAATTAAGCAAGCTGGAACGCAAATGTATAGTTTTTACTTTTTCTGTACTGGACCCCATTGCTCTGGCTAATCTGTGGAATATGTGTCAAACGGGAGAGCTTCTTATAAAAGTGTCAAAGGAGCATCAGAAGACATTTCAAGTGGAATGGACAACAGAAATTGACAAAAACAAATATAAGGAAGCACTTTGTATGCTTGAACGAGAAGGAAGAGAAAACTGTTCAATGCTTCAATCGAATGAACAATTTTTTACAGGCATGTTATAATAAGGATTATTTTTAACCAAGTGATTTTTCAATGAACACATGTGTAGGCTATAAAGGTTCAGTCGAATATCGCATTAACCTAACAGCAATAACATTTACAAATAGTATAGATTCCAAATATATTAGAAAATCATCTTGATGTTGAGTGGTACACAGACTTAACAAGAATTATGCTTTATACACATTTTTTTGGGATATTGCAATTTGAGCAATTATAAAATAAATTGGTCCGAGTATATTATGATTTTATTTTTTCTTTGTTACTCTATAGCAATGACAGACAACAGAAAAAGACAACGTTATCGTGGTGGCCGTGGGCGGAGTGGTCAAACAAATAAACAAAATTGTTTAACAAGCAAATCGCATGTGATAGAGAAAGCTTTGAAGACAGTCTGTGAAAATGGTGGTAGTATTTCTTTTGAAGATCTTGAAGTAAAAGTTGGAAAGATTTCACCTGATCTAGAAAGTTTTGAATACATGATATCACATCTTGATCATGAGTATTACCATTTTACCTTGATAGACCATGAAGATGGTAATACTGATGTTCAAGTGTTTACTCAAGTTAAGATCTGCCCGTCCTACCAAAAAAAATGGTGAATGCAGGAAAAGTGATACTTGCACAGATTTACACCTGTGTGGTTACTTTGCTACAGGTACGGTTTATAATTGGCAGTCTATTGTTTTGTTATTATTTTTTTTAATTTGTTATTTAAAAATAAGTATGATAACAGTTTTAAAAAATGTGTTAACAAAGCAAAAATGTGGACATTCAACGAAACTTCCCCAGTAATTGTGTATTCAAAACTATTAACTAATTAAAGGCCTATTAATATGATCTGTAATCAAAACTTTGAAGTTTGAGACTTTAAAAAATGCAAAACAACATGTCTAAACTGAACATTTCTGGTATTCTGTGGCAATGGGCCAGAACCACGTTCTTGGTAAGGAAAGAGCAACTAAATAAGTTATTTTATTAAAGGTTCTTTCTGCTGGTTTGGAAGAACTTGTAGCAAAACTCATCATTACCGATCAGATCACAACAAGCAGGTGTTAAGAAACTTTAAAATTGCCTTCTTGCCCCAAGAACAGGCAAGTGTGCTATTTCGATGGGCCTGGCCACATTTTACTGTTCCAGATTTCTGTGGAAAATACCGCAGTAATACAGGTTGTGGCAAGCATAATTGCAGATTTCTACATCTTTGCAAGTAAGAATAACTGATTTTTATAAATTCTTTAAAAGCTGAAATAAAGAAACTTTAAACCATCCAGCGATTGCTTGGATTGTGCTTCTTGTCTGTCTGTGGGGCCAACTACATAGTGTTAGAACCTTAACACTAGGTTCTTTTACCGAAACAGATATTGACCAATTTACAACAATTAAGTTGTACAGCAACTTTTCTCATGCCCTCTTTGCATTTCAGAAATCATGTTATGGAAACTTGCAAATTTGGAGCACGATGTAAGTTTGACCATGAAATTTACCATGATGGATCTAACACCCAATTATTGAAGCATTTTGGAATTAGACTGGGTAACAGTTCTGATGATATAATCCGCCTGATTAAAGAGCGCCATGAAGGATTCTATTGTCCTGATGTTGAGGTGCTTCAGGGTGAATATGCAAAAACTGAGAGCGAATATAGTTTTGGGGAACGCAGCGGTGAGGAAGAAAGCCAATACAGTCCAGAAGAGGGCAGCGATGACGATAGAGAAAGCATTGTATCTAGTTCTACTTATGAGTTATATCAGAGAGCAGGTAAGTTAAGTATACTCTAAATTTACAAACAAAACAGCTAATTTGAGAGAAAAAAATGATTAATGAAGTGCAGATAATCAAATAATCATACAAAGATATCTCCCTTGTTAATTACAAATGATTCCCAAAATTTCGAGAGATTTCTTGTCATTTCCCACCAAATTCTCCTGATTGTTTTAGTACAAAAAGAACATCCTGAAATTCATAAATTTATCATTTAGGCTCTACAAATAAAAAAAATGCGTTGCCATCACAATGTACGTCATCATATGTCATGCTTGGAGTGCCTGGCTTACTGTAGATGCTGATGCTAGAAATTTAAAATAGCACCATCTATTGGTAGTTGTATTTTTCTTTAAAATATTGCGTCCTCTATGGTAATATAAAAATCCTGTTTTTTGAATAGATAAATCATTAAATTTTAATTTTATTTCTAATTAGCTTCCAACACTAGACAAAGGCACAGACATCGCCATCGCGGTCGTCGACGTGATTATAATCGAAGAAAAAAAGAAGAAAGTCTGACAAGTAAATCTTCTGTGGCTGAGAGATCACTGCAAGTAGTCTGTCAAAATGGTGGTAGTATTTCAGCGCAAGACCTTAAAGAGAAAGTTGGAAAGGTTTCACCCGATCTAGGAAGTTTGGAAAACATCATATCAGACCTCGATCATGAGAATTACCATTTTAAGTTCATAGACTATGAAGATGATAATGTTGATGTTACAGTGTACACCCAAGTTAATATCTGTCAAACATATCAAAAGAATGAATGCACAGATGACTGCACAGATTTACACCTGTGTGGTTACTTTGCTACAGGTACGGTAGTCTGCTTTAAGTTGCTGTTGTTGCTAACGTTTTCCGTCTTCCGACATTACGCTTTCCACAATTTGTTTCCATTTTTTTCTGTTTATGGCAGGATGGTTTGTTATTGTGTTAGTGTCTACTAGTCCTTGTAAGTCTTTCTTTATTTGATTCATCCAGTTATTTCTTGGTCTTCCTATGGGTAGTTTTACTTTCGATCCTGTTAGTTTCCTTCATTGTTTGTTTGATTGGTAGTCTGCTTTAACCCACCTATTAAATGCAGTATCAGAAGTACCCTCTATGTAGAGGGGTAAAACCCCATCTATAGCTTCAATAGAATTTTTCTGGAGAAAGACTCCAAAACCCTTGTTCTTCTCATCTGCAATCTGAAGTTTGTGTATCTTTGGAAACTTTACACAGAAAGTATTACTGAAATATTTTAATCCTTTGCTATTTCAATATAATACAGTAATACTCAAGGAGAGACCACTCAATTTTCAGAGCAATTTTTTTCCCAGTATCATATGAATATTCGGTAATACAGTATCTCATATGTATCATATGCCTGTATCATGTAAGGTTAGGTTAATGGTTAGGTTATATGGTCTATAATATAAGGCAATACATGTGAAACATGATAATTATGAATGATAATTAATAATTATTTATTATTTAACTTTGTTGTAAATTGTTTGTTATTTTTGTAAATGTATTGTTATTATAAGGTTCTTACTGCTGGTTTGGACGGCAAAGCTGTAGAAAAAGTCATGATTTTCGATCGGATTACAACAACCAGGTTTTAAAAAACTTTGGCATTGCCTTTCTGAGACATAATCAGTTGAAAACTCTACTTCGATGGAAGTGTCCACAGTTTACAGTACCAGAATTATGTGGACAATACAGAAGAAACATGGGCTGTGGCAAGGAACACTGTAGGTTTCTACATATATGCAGGTAAGAATATTTCACATGTATAATAGTTGCAACCTCTGTAAAGTAAAAATTATTTATTTTATGATAAAATTAGTAAAATAATAAAAAGTGGTTCAGGTTCCTGGGCCGGATTGCCTCCAGCATTATCACACACACACAAATGAGGTAAATGAGGTAATAAAGTAATTATAACAAAACAAATATTTCATTTGCATTGAACCTTCAAGCATCATGGTCAATCTTCAAGTGCTAGTTATGAGAATAAGAATCATAAAACTGCATAATAAAAAATTCTGTTTCCAGAAGTGTTGTGATGGAAACTTGCAGCTATGGAAAAAGATGCAAGTTTGCCCATGACATCTATCAAATAGAGTCCAATGTGGAATTACTGAATAAGTTTCAAATTAGCTATAGCTCGGATGATACCATCCGCTTGATCAAAGAGCGCCATCAGGGAATCTATCGACCTGATGTTGAGGTCTTGCAGAGTGACGGAGAAGATAATCAATGTAGTCAGGAAGAGTGCATCGATGAAGAAAGTCCAGAAATCAGTCCACCTATCTCTCCTATATTAATTACTCATAGGGATTTCGTTTCTCAAGAATACTCAAGAAGAGATACTTTTACTCATAAATCGGAACAAATGGTTAGACAAACAAGTTCAAAACATAATTTTGCTCCATTTAAATCAAACGTCCAAGATATGCCTAAGAGTTCTTCGGTAATGATTGCAGCTAAGCAATCAACACAATATGTTGCAAATAATGAGATACAACAGAAGTCATACCAAGTTCAACCACTACCTAGTACCAAAGGAGAAAGGATTACACAACATGCACCATACCAGAAACAGGACAATTTCCAAGATATACCAAAGATGTCTTCGGTAATGACTGCAGTTAAACCATTGCAATATGACATTGAAACTAATCTGTTAGAAGAAAAGTCAGATATCCAGTCTGCATTCGTTTCTACAAGTCAAGTTCAACCACTATCTAGTTGTAGAAGCAACGAAGAAAGGAACACATACACATACACATACAATCTAAGTCCAAAAAGTCCTTCATCAAACCTTAATTTCCAAGAAATTCCAACAAATTTGTCAGTTATGGCTGCAGCTAAACCATCAATATCACATATTGCAACTAATGTTTTAGAAATGAAGGTAGATTCTGCAAAGCAAGTTCAGTCACTACCTAGTAAAAAAAAAGAAATGGGTATTGCCAGATTCACAAAAAGTCCAATACAAGTGAAAATGAGAGAAATTTGCAAGGACTACCTGAAAGGAAACTGCAGTAGTGGCAGTATGTGTCAGAGAATGCATTGTGATCTTCCTTATCAATGGCAAATGTCCATTAATGGTAGGTGGGTTGATTTTGATGATAGATCAAATCTGAAAGTGGAAGAAGGATTTTGTGGAGAAATCACTGATTGTCCTCAGTTTCCTGTAAATACTACCATGTAAGTTTTGGACTCTTTATTGCTTAAGCCCTGTCTACATTTTATCAAACTACTGTAGTTGACAATAAAAGTGTGATGTACCCAACTATGGTTGTGATATGCCCAAATATTTTAGTGATATGACATCATCATGTCTCTGTGTAGACAGAGTTTTGGAAGTTTAAGTAAAGATTGTACTTTATGATAGTGTTGATGAAATTGAAGCACAAAATAAGCAGCTGGTATTGCAAAGAAAATTGTAGTTCAAGTTTTGTTTTTATATCTGCAAAATACATTCCATAACCAATTTATTGCTTGCTGACTACAATCACTAAGTTCATCCTGTTTATTCTACTTTAGTTATAAGAATTATATGCAGTTGTATTTTTTGTATTAAAAAATCTGAATTTTGAAATGAATTAATGGCTATTACTCTTCTTCTTTTTAAAAAAGGGATGTGTGTTTTGATAGCATGCTTGCATCTGATGGGTTAGACCTCTTTTCAGTTGAGCGACTGGAAGTCAAAGGTGATGAAGATGTTTCTGATGCCTATCTGGTATCTCCGTGGTCTTGGTATTGGCAGGATGAATGTGGAAAGTGGATTGAATACAGCGAACAGGTAGGCTTGTTTAAATATTTTATCTTCTCAACACTCCTCAACCAACAAAAAGAGAGCAGTAAGCAAGTAACTACAGTAAATAGTGCAGGGAAGAATAGTGCAGGAGCAGAGAAATATTGCTATTCATGCTCCAGCATACAGTACAGTATTTTGTATTATTAGAACATGATTAAAACAAGATTAATTTCCATTTTTAATTAGAATACCAAGCAGAGTGCACGATCAGACAAAGAAAGTTCAGATTTTGAAAGTTTGTTTAAAGCTTATAAAAATGAAAATGGAAGTTCCAGCGTTAAATTCAAGGCTGGCAATCAAAACTACACTTTGGACTTCTCTGCCATGAGCCAAACCAATGATAGATACCATACCAGAAGACCTGTTTGTCGAAGACCAGTCAGACAGATAAAACCAAAGGATGTTGAGAAGTACAGAAAAGAAAAACCTTGGTAAAAAATAATAATTGTTAAATTATTCTTATTCGTATTTCTGAAGTCAGAATTAATTATTTCTCCTAGATCATACGAAGGTATTTACTACCACATACTACTATGTTCCATTCTATAGCGGGTACTCTCCCTCATCACACACCACCCCAGTAGTTTAAAATATTCCCAGTACAAATTCTGGTTATGTTAATCTAGTACTCTCAACCCCTAACCTTGTGTATGGAAGTTTGCAATAACAAACAAGTACTCAACCTGTAGCCCTAGTTTACTTTTACCAGGGAAGTTCATTTCACTCTTTCCTGCTGTTACCTTTTTTGTTATATTATATACTTAGGTTACACACTCATACTTTCCCAAGGACTTGGGATACAACCATCAAAACAAAAACACATCGTCTTGTAAGAGTGACTAAGGAAGCAAATAACGAAGAATACAAAGAAATATCCAAACTATTTAAAAGAACTCTTCCAGATGGAGCAATAACTCGACTTGAACGAGTCCAGAATGAGATCTGCTGGGAAGCCTTTGCACGGTAAATTTTAAAATTATATGATAAATTGTTTACACTGTTTGACAGTAGTGATGTTATGGTATGAAAGATACATACTAATTTATAATAGCAATGCTATAGTTAATGCACTTACTACTTTTCTTAATTTTTATTAAAAAGTTTTGGGCCATATTATAAGAGCTTATGACATGAAGGTTATGGAATTTTTAAATAAAGCCTAAAGAAGGCCTTTAGCCTCGAACCAGACCATTGGTTCCCCACTGCAGCCAAATGTTGATAGCTTCATTTGCCTGACTACTTTAAATATTGTGTCTATTGACCCTGAACTCTTTTTTCATTGATTTTTTAACAATTTATTTTTGTCTCACAAGGCAAAGGGAAACCATGATGAAGAAAAACTCTCGTAGAAAAATTGAAGAGCTCCAACTGTTTCATGGAACAATGCAGGATAAAGTTGATGATATCTGTCGTGATAATTTTGACTTTCGCTTGAGTGGTACACGAGTTGGTCATGTTTATGGACAAGGAGCTTACTTCGCAAAGTCAGCAAAGTATTCCAATGATTACGCTGAAAAAGACAGTGCTGGTAGGAAGAGGATGTTTGTTGCAAGAATTCTTGTTGGTAGCTACACAGTTGGCACAAAAGAGATGCGCCGGCCACCGTTTAAAGACCCGGCAGATAAGTCAAAGGGGATGTATGACTCTTGTGTTGATGATGCAGCTAATCCAAGTATTTTTGTGGTGTTTGATAACCATCAGGTTTATCCAGAATATCTGATTACATATACCATTTCATCGCCTAATACAACATTATCTAGAGCATCAAACATTCAACCATCTATTGCGACCTCCTACCCATCATCAAGAACTGCAGCAAGTGCCAGCCATTCAGGGTACAGTAACCCATATTCATCAAGCAGGTATAGCCCACCTACTGTCCGATCTTCAAGTTCAAACCAACCATCTTACACTAACAACCCATACTCAGCAAGCAGGTATAGCCCACCTACTGTCCGATCTTCAAGTTCAAACCAACCATCTTACACTAACAACCCATACTCAGCAAGCAGGTATAGCCCACCTACCATTCGATCTTCAAGTTCAAACCAACCATCTTACAGTAGTCCAAGTAGTTTGCCAAGGAGGGACAGCAAAGCAGATAATAATAAATGTATTTGTATGTAATGAAAGTTGCTGCTAGCAGTTTCTCGTTTTATGATTGGGCACCATCTACAGTAAATAAGTGAAATTATGATAACCTCTGTACGACCTGATTGTAAAATCCTAAGATAGCCCAAAGGCTACAGGGGAATTAAAAGGTTTAGGAGGAGATATAGTAACAAATATGGGGTTAGTGCTATTATAATATAGATATAATATAATATATAATTTAGATGTCTTCCAAAAACGTTTGGTTTGTATTCCTTTGTTGTGTATTTCTTTGTTTATTGTGGTTAATAGATTCAAAGTTGTGTAACTAAAATCTCCATTATTGTCATCAACCCATCCACCACCAATCCTGATTTCTTCCCTGCATCCATAGCAACGGCAGGTGCAGACAAGGGTTAGTACCATCGCCATCACAGCTATTGTTATAAATTGTCAAAACAAAAGCATTTTTTATAGTGTCAGTTAAATACACTAACTAAATCAGGTTTTTTTTATTCATCTCTTTCAAGGGAGTATAAATACAAACTTAAAATTAACAATCGATTAATATTGTTTAAGTGTATGATTGTAAACTTTAATATTATTTGTGTGCTTTACTATAAAGAATATATATATATATATTATATCAATTTACTTTACAGTAGTTAAGTTAATTCAACATTTGGTCATTTCTATCAATAGTACAATAAACAAAATCGTAATATTACCATTAATAGATAATCTTACAAGAAGAAATAACTTGTCACTCAAGACCCATAAACGAAAAATATTCACTTCAATATAAATATAATAAGGTCATAACAATAAAAATTTAAAGGTCTAATTTGAATACAATGATGACAGGTGATTTTAAGTGTGTTACGAAATGTTTAAAGAGAAGAAGAGTTATTTTATTGATTCCATATTAAAATAAATGGAAATAAATTATTCTTATTCTTTATTGCCAATCAACAACAAATAAAACAAACAACTACAAAGTAAGAGGCAGGAAACACAAACAAGACAAGAGCCTGTGAATCCTCTTACCAAATATAAAAAAAAAACATTCATAAAAATACAAAAACAAGCAGAAAAGTAAAAACACTTTACTCATAGAAGAAATTCAAATCTGTCTCCTTACAAACAAACGGAATAGTTTACTGAAACTTATGACGGTACTTCTCTGATATGGATAAATTCATCATGGGAGATTGGTAATTCATAAAATAAGAGACTCGAAAAAGTAATATGTATTTCTAATATCACGCTTATTAATCAACTTATCTGATTTATCAATATGAGAAAATAGTCAGCAGCACAAGAAGAAAAAGGTGAATTAATACAGAACGTAAGGTGATTAATAATGAGTAGAGAAACCAACTTAATGACGTATGATGTAATTCTATTATGCCACTACCTATTTGGATCAAGACCATTTATAATTATCATCACTTCATGTTTTAAAAAAATGAAAGGAGAAGGGAATCAGGAAGATATGATTTAGGATTAATTGAAGTCTGGCATAGAATTTTAAAGTGAAGTGCCAATTTTTGAAAAAAAAATATTAAATTAATGAAATGATTATAAATATCTTCTTCAGATGTATGGATAGTTTTGGCTTGACTTACATTGTATTAATCGATTCTGCCTACAAAATATATAAGTACGTTTAAAAGATCAATTTAATTTGCTTTTGCTTAATTTTATTTTGCATCTCAAATAAGATTATTAGCCACTGTTTAGTATCCACATCATTATTTCGAAATTTGGCTTCAGATGTAAAGCTCTGTCTACACTATCAAATTTTATGTGACAAAAAATGTGATAGGCCTATATAGGGACATGATGATGTCATATCACTTCCATATTTGTGCATATCATTACCATATATGGGCACATCACACTTTTTGTCACATAAAGTTTGAGAGTGTAGACAGAGCTTAATTTATTTTCTTTCAGAATGAAACAAATTAAATTTTAAACTACAGCATATAATACTGTATATTATGTGACAAAAAATGTGATAGGCCTATATAGGGACATGATGATGTTATATCACTTCCATATTTGTGCATATCATTACCATATATGGGCACATCACACTTTTTGTCACATAAAGTTTGAGAGTGTAGACAGAGCTTAATTTATTTTCTTTCAGAATGTTTCAACAAACAGTACATACATTATTTTATTATTTATTTATGATCTGTAGAAATGTGGTAGTACAGTAGTGTTGTATGATTATACGAATGTATTAAACAATTTTTATTCTATAATAAATTAACATGAATATTACATTTGGATTGTTCTTTATGACAATTTGATTCTTTTTGTGGTGTAAAAGCTTTTTGAAAGTAACAAAGATATACTGTATGATCGGTGAACAACATGAGTCACAATAAAAACCAAACGCAATGATACAGCTGTACCCACTAAACAAATAACATTCATTCAATGAAAATTGAAGATTCGACAATTGATCTTATTTTGTCATGTCGGGTTTTGAATATATTGTTGGTTAGTGTAGATCAAACAAATAAATAGTGAAATTCCTCTTCAGTATCATTTCTATTCCACAGTGTTTGGACTTTAAACTCAATTACACGCGACTTAAATTAGACCTTTGGAACTACCAGACAAACCGTTCGGATCCAAAAATGTGGGCCTACACATTAACCCAACAAAATCTACCCAGAAAGGTCATATTTTATGCATCTTTTTCAACATTGGTCGACTTGATCCTTTGTTACTTATTTTACTTATTTATTTATTTATTTATTTATTTCGTTTTCTTTCAGTAGGGTAGCCCTCTCAGTAATAAAATAACTGCTCTTCCGAGGGGCCCTACGGCACATTTAAACAAACAACTTAAACTAAACTTAAACTAAAACTTAAACTAAAACTAAACTTCAATGCATGTTCTCATTATTATTATAACTTTTATACCATCTTGTGGTTAATCGGCGATGGTAAATTCTACTGAGGTAGGTTTTGGAAACAGCTTTCTCAAATTGTCCAGGGAAGCCGCACGCGGCCATTACAAATGGTAATGTAAATATATAGACCCGAAATCACTGAATAATACAAAGATAAATATTTTCCTATCCTAATATACCGATAATATAAATAATATGTAATTACCTGCCTGCCTGTCGGTCATTTCTTCTCCGTCGAGTAATAAAAATGTCATTGCCCGGTACGACCAATGCCATCTAGTAGGGTTTTACCATATATAAAATCTTATCATCTACCTTAATGTTAAATTTAATTTATATTAACTATTTTCTACCAAAACCTGAACTATTGTTTTTTTGTCATAGAACCTTCAACAACAGGCTCAATCCAGCGCTCGGTATACGTGACGCAAACTTGTATATTTATGTATTCAAATCACTATTTGGCAGTTTGTTTCCTTACAAATTGCATAAAACAAACAATTAAATAACCAAAACACATTAAACATGATTTTAGCATGTAATTTTAACATTTTACATTCTACATTATAAACCCTACCTGGCGTAGATTTGTATGCTAATAACTATCTGTATACATTCCAATTTTCAGAAGAAAATTATGAAATAAGTACTAAGTATTATTTTACACATGGCTGCATCAGGTACGATAGTTCTCCAATTTAAGATCTCAAATTTCACAAATCCTGAATTTCAGCATACATCCATTCAAAGAAATAACATATTAGTGAACTTATTAAAATATTTAAACAAATATTTATTTTGCCATTGTAAAATGTTCTTTTCTATTTAGTACTTCTATTTTAAAATTATTTATAAAAATATATTATTTGTCTTAATTATATCAAACCGTTTATAACATTTAATCTGTTTTCGCTATATAGAAAGACTTGACTCATCTTTTAAACAAGGTTTAATAACTTTTTCAACTTGGTATGACGAACGTTCGTACATAACAAAACTAAAAGTGTTGTACCAAGGTAAAATTGCAGAAACGGATTTATACAATGCCTCAACGACGATGGACTTGCTGAATCATTTATCTGATTCTGGGGATCACAGTTCAACAGATTACACTATTCTTTGTGATACAATAAAGGCCACTAAACAGTTTGGTATTATTGAAGAACTTCGAGTTCACATTCCATCTTTCCCGAATGTAAGAGAAGAAATCATTATTTCCAAGTTCAGTCATTATCAACAAAACATTATGAATTTAGGAAATGAACTAATACAGGAAGAAGTGAAAAAAATTGACATTATGTTCAATAAACCTCCAAAGAATCATAAAGATGGATGGAATCTCCTTTTGGATTTACAGCACAAACAAATTATTTGTGAAGAAGAGAAAAAAATGGATACATTTATTAAGACCTTAGATAATCTTGGATTATCTCGCGCTGTAGCAGCTCTTACTCAAGGTACAATGTGATGAGTTTATTGGAACATGCTTACATTAAGCTCTGTCTACACTATCAAACTTATATCAAAAAATGTGATGTGCCCATACAGTATAAATATGATGACGTCATATCACTACCATATTTAAGCATATCACTACCATATTTTGGCATATCACTACCATATTTTGGCATATCACTACCATATTTTGGCATATCACTACCATATTTTGGCATATCACTACCATATTTTGGCATATCACTACCAAAATTTGGCATATCACTACCATATTTTGGCATATCACTACCATATTTTGGCATATCACTACCATATTTTGGCATATCACTACCATATTTAGGCATATCACTACCATATTTAGGCATATCACTACCATATTTTGGCATATCACTACCATATTTAGGCATATCACTACCATATTTTGGCATATCACTACCATATTTTGGCATATCACTACCATATTTTGGCATATCACTACCATATTTAGGCATATCACTACCATATTTAGGCATATAACTACCATATTTTGGCATATCACTACCATATTTAGGCATATCACTACCATATTTAGGCATATTACTACCATATTTAGGCATATCACTACCATATTTAGGCATATCACTACCATATTTAGGCATATCACTGCCATATTTAGGCATATCACTACCATATTTTGGCATATCACTACCATATTTAGGCATATCACTACCATATTTAGGCATATCACTACCATATTTAGGCATATCACTACCATATTTAGGCATATCACTACCATATTTAGGCATATCACTACCATATTTAGGCATATCACTACCATATTTAGGCATATCACTACCATATTTAGGCATATCACTACCATATTTAGGCATATCACTACCATATTTAGGCATATCACTACCATATTTAGGCATATCACTACCATAGTTAAGCATATCCCTACCATATTTAGGCATATCACTACCATATTTAGGCATATCACTACCATATTTAGGCATATCACTACCATATTTAGGCATATCACACTTTTTTTGTCAAACTAGTTTGATAGTGTAAACAGAGCTTAAGAGAAAGTTATTTGAAAGCAATTTTTTTGCTTTCTACATAGTTTTAAAAATATTACTTAAATAATTTAAAACTTTCTATATATAATCAAACAATTGTAAATCATGTATGAAATTGGTTCTTATTAATCAGAAATCATCAAAATATTTTAAATATCATTACAGATGTTCCAATATCCGTTACTATGAAACGTAAGTCTGACCATGAAGACAATCAAGCTCTAAAGAGAACCTGTCTTCCCGCTGTATCTACACAAAGAAATCTTAATGGAAAACTAGAATGTTTTCAAAGCATTATTGATGAAATTCTGCGATCTTTACATACTCTATCTAAAATTAGGCCATCATCACTAAAAGATATTGATGACAATCTACAATCTTTACCACCTAATCTTTCTGATAATACACCATCTGTACTCGCAACTATCCTTCAAAATCTGAAGTCTTTACAAAAAAACTATTAATGATAATCTACAAACATTACAATGTACTCTTAATATTGAAAATAGGCCTGTGGAAAGACGTATTTATAAAAAACTGCAATCATTAAAAACCTTTCTTAAAAAAAGGAAACAATGTTTGTCAAATTTCACACCAACATTTTGTAAATACATAGGGGAACTAAACACTATGACACAAGATGATGAGCAGAGATTATTTAGGACAGTACAACTCCTGATTTCTTTCTGCCAAAGATATGGATGTGAATTAAGCAAGCTGGAACGCAAATGTATAGTTTTTACTTTTTCTGTACTGGACCCCATTGCTCTGGTTAATCTGTGGAATATGTGTCAAACGGGAGAGCTTCTTATAAAAGTGTCAAAGGAGCATCAGAAGACATTTCAAGTGGAATGGACAACAGAAATTGACAAAAACAAATATAAGGAAGCACTTTGTATGCTTGAACGAGAAGGAAGAGAAAACTGTTCAATGCTTCAATCGAATGAACAATTTTTTACAGGCATGTTATAATAAGGATTATTTTGAACCAAGTGATTTTTCAATGAACACATGTGTAGGCTATAAAGGTTCAGTCGAATATCGCATTAACCTAACAGCAATAACATTTACAAATAGTATAGATTCCAAATATATTAGAAAATCATCTTGATGTTGAGTGGTACACAGACTTAACAAGAATTATGCTTTATACACATTTTTTTGGGATATTGCAATTTGAGCAATTATAAAATAAATTGGTCCGAGTATATTATGATTTTATTTTTTCTTTGTTACTCTATAGCAATGACAGACAACAGAAAAAGACAACGTTATCGTGGTGGCCGTGGGCGGAGTGGTCAAACAAATAAACAAAATTGTTTAACAAGCAAATCGCATGTGATAGAGAAAGCTTTGAAGACAGTCTGTGAAAATGGTGGTAGTATTTCTTTTGAAGATCTTGAAGTAAAAGTTGGAAAGATTTCACCTGATCTAGAAAGTTTTGAATACATGATATCACATCTTGATCATGAGTATTACCATTTTACCTTGATAGACCATGAAGATGGTAGTACTGATGTTCAAGTGTTTACTCAAGTTAAGATCTGCCCATCCTACCAAAAAAAATGGTGAATGCAGGAAAAGTGATACTTGCACAGATTTACACCTGTGTGGTTACTTTGCTACAGGTACGGTTTATAATTGGCAGTCTATTGTTTTGTTATTATTTTTTTTAATTTGTTATTTAAAAATAAGTATGATAACAGTTTTTAAAAATGTGTTAACAAAGCAAAAATGTGGACATTCAAAGAAACTTCCCCAGTAATTGTGTATTCAAAACTATTAACTAATTAAAGGCCTATTAATATGATCTGTAATCAAAACTTTGAAGTTTGAGACTTTAAAAAATGCAAAACAACATGTCTAAACTGAACATTTCTGGTATTCTGTGGCAATGGGCCAGAACCACGTTCTTGGTAAGGAAAGAGCAACTAAATAAGTTATTTTATTAAAGGTTCTTTCTGCTGGTTTGGAAGAACTTGTAGCAAAACTCATCATTACCGATCAGATCACAACAAGCAGGTGTTAAGAAACTTTAAAATTGCCTTCTTGCCCCAAGAACAGGCAAGTGTGCTATTTCGATGGGCCTGGCCACATTTTACTGTTCCAGATTTCTGTGGAAAATACCGCAGTAATACAGGTTGTGGCAAGCATAATTGCAGATTTCTACATCTTTGCAAGTAAGAATAACTGATTTTTATAAATTCTTTAAAAGCTGAAATAAAGAAACTTTAAACCACCCAGCGATTGCTTGGATTGTGCTTCTTGTCTGTCTGTGGGGCCAGCTACATAGTGTTAGAACCTTAACACTACGTTCTTTTACCGAAACAGATATTGACCAATTTACAACAATTAAGTTGTACAGCAACTTTTCTCATGCCCTCTTTGCATTTCAGAAATCATGTTATGGAAACTTGCAAATTTGGAGCACGATGTAAGTTTGACCATGAAATTTACCATGATGGATCTAACACCCAATTATTGAAGCATTTTGGAATTAGACTGGGTAACAGTTCTGATGATATAATCCGCCTGATTAAAGAGCGCCATGAAGGATTCTATTGTCCTGATGTTAAGGTGCTTCAGGGTGAATATGCAAAAACTGAGAGCGAATATAGTTTTGGGGAACGCAGCGGTGAGGAAGAAAGCCAATACAGTCCAGAAGAGGGCAGCGATGACGATAGAGAAAGCATTGTATCTAGTTCTACTTATGAGTTATATCAGAGAGCAGGTAAGTTAAGTATACTCTAAATTTACAAACAAAACAGCTAATTTGAGAGAAAAAAATGATTAATGAAGTGCAGATAATCAAATAATCATACAAAGATATCTCCCTTGTTAATTACAAATGATTCCCAAAATTTCGAGAGATTTCTTGTCATTTCCCACCAAATTCTCCTGATTGTTTTAGTACAAAAAGAACATCCTGAAATTCATAAATTTATCATTTAGGCTCTACAAATAAAAAAAATGCGTTGCCATCACAATGTACGTCATCATATGTCATGCTTGGAGTGCCTGGCTTACTGTAGATGCTGATGCTAGAAATTTAAAATAGCACCATCTATTGGTAGTTGTATTTTTCTTTAAAATATTGCGTCCTCTATGGTAATATAAAAATCCTGTTTTTTGAATAGATAAATCATTAAATTTTAATTTTATTTCTAATTAGCTTCCAACACTAGACAAAGGCACAGACATCGCCATCGCGGTCGTCGACGTGATTATAATCGAAGAAAAAAAGAAGAAAGTCTGACAAGTAAATCTTCTGTGGCTGAGAGATCACTGCAAGTAGTCTGTCAAAATGGTGGTAGTATTTCAGCGCAAGACCTTAAAGAGAAAGTTGGAAAGGTTTCACCCGATCTAGGAAGTTTGGAAAACATCATATCAGACCTCGATCATGAGAATTACCATTTTAAGTTCATAGACTATGAAGATGATAATGTTGATGTTACAGTGTACACCCAAGTTAATATCTGTCAAACATATCAAAAGAATGAATGCACAGATGACTGCACAGATTTACACCTGTGTGGTTACTTTGCTACAGGTACGGTAGTCTGCTTTAAGTTGCTGTTGTTGCTAACGTTTTCCGTCTTCCGACATTACGCTTTCCACAATTTGTTTCCATTTTTTTCTGTTTATGGCAGGATGGTTTGTTATTGTGTTAGTGTCTACTAGTCCTTGTAAGTCTTTCTTTATTTGATTCATCCAGTTATTTCTTGGTCTTCCTATGGGTCGTTTTACTTTCGATCCTGTTAGTTTCCTTCATTGTTTGTTTGATTGGTAGTCTGCTTTAACCCACCTATTAAATGCAGTATCAGAAGTACCCTCTATGTAGAGGGGTAAAACCCCATCTATAGCTTCAATAGAATTTTTCTGGAGAAAGACTCCAAAACCCTTGTTCTTCTCATCTGCAATCTGAAGTTTGTGTATCTTTGGAAACTTTACACAGAAAGTATTACTGAAATATTTTAATCCTTTGCTATTTCAATATAATACAGTAATACTCAAGGAGAGACCACTCAATTTTCAGAGCAATTTTTTTCCCAGTATCATATGAATATTCGGTAATACAGTGTCTCATATGTATCATATGCCTGTATCATGTAAGGTTAGGTTAATGGTTAGGTTATATGGTCTATAATATAAGGCAATACATGTGAAACATGATAATTATGAATGATAATTAATAATTATTTATTATTTAACTTTGTTGTAAATTGTTTGTTATTTTTGTAAATGTATTGTTATTATAAGGTTCTTACTGCTGGTTTGGACGGCAAAGCTGTAGAAAAAGTCATGATTTTCGATCGGATTACAACAACCAGGTTTTAAAAAACTTTGGCATTGCCTTTCTGAGACATAATCAGTTGAAAACTCTACTTCGATGGAAGTGTCCACAGTTTACAGTACCAGAATTATGTGGACAATACAGAAGAAACATGGGCTGTGGCAAGGAACACTGTAGGTTTCTACATATATGCAGGTAAGAATATTTCACATGTATAATAGTTGCAACCTCTGTAAAGTAAAAATTATTTATTTTATGATAAAATTAGTAAAATAATAAAAAGTGGTTCAGGTTCCTGGGCCGGATTGCCTCCAGTTGCCTCTAAATTTGGTAAAGATCCGTCTTTTAGTTTTTGACATTATCACACACACACAAATGAGGTAAATGAGGTAATAAAGTAATTATAACAAAACAAATATTTCATTTGCATTGAACTTTCAAGCATCATGGTCAATCTTCAAGTGCTAGTTATGAGAATAAGAATCATAAAACTGCATAATAACAAATTCTGTTTCCAGAAGTGTTGTGATGGAAACTTGCAGCTATGGAAAAAGATGCAAGTTTGCCCATGACATCTATCAAATAGAGTCTAATGTGGAATTACTGAATAAGTTTCAAATTAGCTATAGCTCGGATGATACCATCCGCTTGATCAAAGAGAGCGCCATCAGGGAATCTATCGACCTGATGTTGAGGTCTTGCAGAGTGACGGAGAAGATAATCAATGTAGTCAGGAAGAGTGCATCGATGAAGAAAGTCCAGAAATCAGTCCACCTATCTCTCCTATATTAATTACTCATAGGGATTTCGTTTCTCAAGAATACTCAAGAAGAGATACTTTTATTCATAAATCGGAACAAATGGTTAGACAAACAAGTTCAAAACATAATTTTGCTCCATTTAAATCAAACGTCCAAGATATGCCTAAGAGTTCTTCGGTAATGATTGCAGCTAAGCAATCAACACAATATGTTGCAAATAATGAGATACAACAGAAGTCATACCAAGTTCAACCACTACCTAGTACCAAAGGAGAAAGAATTACACAACATGCACCATACCAAAAACAGGACAATTTCCAAGATATACCAAAGATGTCTTCGGTAATGACTGCAGTTAAACCATTGCAATATGACATTGAAACTAATCTGTTAGAAGAAAATTCAGATATCCAGTCTGCATTCGTTTCTACAAGTCAAGTTCAACCACTATCTAGTAGTAGAAGCAACGAAGAAAGAAACACATACACATACACATACAATCTAAGTCCAAAAAGTCCTTCATCAAACCTTAATTTCCAAGAAATGCCAACAAATTTGTCAGTTATGGCTGCAGCTAAACCATCAATATCACATATTGCAACTAATGTTTTAGAAATGAAGGTAGATTCTGCAAAGCAAGTTCAGTCACTACCTAGTAAAAAAAAAAAGAAATGGGTATTGCCAGATTCACAAAAAGTCCAATACAAGTGAAAATGAGAGAAATTTGCAAGGACTACCTGAAAGGAAACTGCAGTAGTGGCAGTATGTGTCATAAAATGCATTGTGATCTTCCTTATCAATGGCAAATGTCCATTAATGATAGGTGGGTTGACTTTGATGATAGATCAAATCTGAAAGTGGAAGAAGGATTTTGTGGAGAAATCACTGATTGTCCTCAGTTTCCTGTCAATACCACCACTACCAAGTTTTGGACTCTTTATTGCTTAAGCCTTACACTTTATCAAACTAGTTGACAAAAAAAGTGTGATGTACCCAAATATGGTAGTGATATGCCCAAACATTTTTTTGTCACATAAAGTTTGATAGTGTAGACAGAGTTTTGGAAGTTTAAATTATGAGATTGTACAATCGAAGCAGCTGGTATTGCAAAGAAAAGTGTAGTTCAAGTTTTGTTTTTATATCTGCAAAATACATTCCATAACAAATTTATTGCTTGCTGACTACAATCACTAAGTTCATCCTGTTTGATCTACTTTAGTTATAAGAATTATATGCAGTTGTATTTTTTGTATTTGAATCTGAATTTTGAAATGAATTAATGGCTCTTACTCTTCTTTTTAAACAAGGGATGTGTGTTTTGATAGCATGCTTGCATCTGATGGGTTGGACCTTATTTTAGTTGAGCGACTGGAAGTCAAAGGTGATGAAGATGTTTCAGATGCCTATCTGGTATCTCCGTGGTCTTGGTATTGGCAGGATGAATGTGGAAAGTGGATTGAATATAGTGAACAGGTAGGCTTGTTTAAATATTCCATCTTCTCAACACTCCTCAACCAACAAAAAGAGAGCAATAGGCAAGTAGCTACAGTGTAGTACAGGGAAGAATAGAGCAGGAGCAGAGAAGGATTGCTATTCATGCTCCAGCATGCAGTACAGTATTTTATATATTAGAACATGATTAAAACAAGATTAATTTCCATTTTTAATTAGAATACCAAGCAGAGTGCACGATCAGACAAAGAAAGTTCAGATTTTGAAAGTTTGTTTAAAGCATATAAAAATGAAAATGGAAGTTTCAGCGTTAAATTCAAGGCTGGTAATCAAAACTACACTTTGGACTTCTCTGCCATGAGCCAAACCAATGATAGATACCATACCAGAAAACCCGTCTGTCGAAGGCCAGTCAGACAGATAAAACCAAAGGATGTTGAGAAGTACAGAAAAGAAAAACCTTGGTAAAAAGACTAAAATGAATTATTTTTATTCATATTTCTGAAGTCAGAATTCATTATTTCTCCTAGATCATATATTTACTACCACATACTGCTATTTTCCACTCCATAGCGAGTACTCTCCCTCATCACACCCCACTGCAGTAGTTTAAAATCTTCCCAGTACAAATTCTGGTTATTTTGATCCAGTACTCCCACCCAACCCATAAACTTGTTATTGTACACAATAACAAACATTTACTTTCCAAGTACTCAACCTGTAGCCAAGTAGTTTACTCTTGCCAGGAAAGTTCATTTCACTCTTTCCTGCTGTTACCTTTTTTGTTATATTATATACTTAGGTTACACACTCATACTTTCCCAAGGACTTGGGATACAACCATCAAAACAAAAACACATCGACTTGTAAAAGTGACTAAGGAAGCAAATAACGAAGAATACAGAGAAATCTCCAAATTATTTAAAAGAACTCTTCCAGATGGAGCAATAACTCGACTTGAACGAGTCCAGAATGAGATCTGCTGGGAAGCATTTGCACGGTAAATATTGAAATTGTATATTATATATATTATATGACTACTTTAAATATTGTGTCTATTGACCCTAAACTCTTTTTCATCAATTTATTTTTGTCTCACAAGGCAAAGAGAAACCATGATGAAGAAAAACTCTCGTAGAAAAGTTGAAGAGCTCCAACTGTTTCATGGAACAATGCAGGATAAAGTTGATGATATCTGTCGTGATAATTTTGACTTTCGCTTGAGCGGGACACGAGTTGGGCATGTTTATGGACAAGGAGCTTACTTCGCAAAGTCAGCAAAGTATTCCAATGATTACGCTGAAAAAGACAGTGTTGGTAGGAAGAGGATGTTTGTTGCAAGAATTCTTGTTGGTAGCTACACAGTTGGCACAAAAGAGATGCACCGGCCACCGTTTAAAGACCCGGCAGATAAGTCAAAGGGGATGTATGACTCTTGTGTTGATGATGTCGCTAATCCAAGTATTTTTGTGGTGTTTGATAACCATCAGGTTTATCCAGAATATCTGATTACATAAACCATTTCATCGCATAGTACAACATTATCTAGGGCATCAAACATTCAACCATCTGGTAGTGCGACCTCCTACCAGTCAGCAAGAACTGTAGCAATGAATTCAGCAAACTGGTATAACCCACCTACCAGTCGTTCTTCAAGTTCAAACCAACCATCTTACAATAGTCCAAGTAGTTCGCCAAGGAGGGACAGCAAAGCAGATAATAATAAATGCATTTGCATGTAATTTTCCGTCTAATGAATGGGAACCATCTACAGTAAATAGTGAAACCCGATTGTAAAATCCCAAGATAGCCCAAAGGCTAAAGGTGCCCGATCTCAAACTGCGCGAGAATAGACAGAGTAACAAATTTCTGGTTAGTGCTATTATAATATAAATATAATATATATTATAAATGTCTTCTCAATGATATGTTTGTATTCATTTCTTGTGAAATTTTTTGTTTATTGTAATATGTAAATAATTATTAATAGATTCAAAGTTGTGTATCTAAAATCTCCATTATTATCACCAACCCCACCAACCACCAATCCTGATTTCTTCCCTGCATCCACAGCAACGGCAGGTGCAGACAAGGGTTAGTACCATCGTCATCACAGCTATTTTTATAAATTTTCAAAACTAAAGCATTTTTTTAGTCAGTTAAATACACTAACTAATTTTTTTTAAATTTATCTCTTTTAAGGAAGAATAAATACAAAGCTAAACTTAAAATTAACAATCGATTAATATTATTTAAGTGTATGATTGTAATATTTATGGTTTTGTGTGAATGACTAAGAATATATATCAATTTACTTTATAGTAGTTAAGTTAATTCAACATTTGTTAATTTCTTTTAATAGTACAATAATAAAAAATTGTAATATTACCATTAATAGAGGATCTTACAAGAAGAAATTACTTATTACCCATAAGCTAAAAAAAAATGCACTTAAATATAAATATAACGTCATAACAATAAAGTTACAAATACGAATACAATTATTATTCTATAATAAAGAAACATTTGGATTGCTCTTTATGACAATTTGTTTTTTTTTTCCCGATTCTTTTTGGGGTGTAAAAGCTTTTTGAAAGTTAAAAACATAAATACTGTATGATCGGTGAACAACATGAGTCACATTTCACAATAAAACCCAAACGCATTGATATAGCTGTACCCACTTAACAAATAACATCCATTTCATAAGCATTGAAGATTCGACAATTGATCTTATTTTATCATGTCGGGTGTAAATAGTTCTGAATATATTTTTGGTTAGTGTAGGGCGCAAACAAATAAATAGTGAAATTCTTCTCCAGTATCATTTCGGACTTTAAACTCGTGACCTAAATTAGACCTTTGGTCACTACCAGCAACCGTTCTGATACAAAATGTAGGCCTACACATTAACTCAAACAAAATTTACCCAGCAAGGTCATATTTCATGCATCTTTTTCAACATATTATGTCGACTTGATCCTTTATTACTTATTTTACTTATCTTGTGGTTAATCGGCGATGGTTTAGGTGTTCTCTGAGGGGTAAATTCTACTGAGGTAGGTTTTTGAAACAGCTCTTTCTCAAATTGTCCAGGGAAGCCACACGCGGCCATTACAAATGGTAATGTAAATATATAGACCCGAAATCACTGAATAATACAAATATAAATATTTTAGTATCCTATTACCGATAATATAAATAATATGTAATTGCCTGCCTGCCTGCCGGCCTTGTCTCCTTCATTGCCATTGTTCGGTACGACCAATACCATCTAGTATAGTTTTAAAATGTTATCAGCTGCATTAATGTTATCTTTAATTTATATTAACTTTTTTCTACCAAAGACTTAACTATTTTTATACTTTTTTGTCATAGAACGTTCAACGTTCGCTCGGTATACGTGACGCAAACTTTTATATTTATGTATTCAAATCACTATTCGCCAATTTGTTTCCTTACAAATTGTATAAACCAAACAATTAAAAAAAATATAACATTAAACATGATTTTAGCATGTACTTTTAACATTTTATATTCTACATTATAAACCCTACCTGGCGTAGATTAGTATGCTAACAAATATTTGTATACATTCCAATTTTCAGAAATTTCAGAAGAAAATTATGAAATAAGTACTTTATTATTTTACAACATGGCTGCATCAGGTACGATAGTTCTCCAATTTAAGATCTCAAATTTCACAAATCTTGAATTTCAGCATACATCCATTCAAAGAAATAACATATTAGTGAACTTATTAAAATATTTAAACAAATATTTATTTTGCCATTGTAAAATGTTCTTTTCTATTTAGTACTTCTATTTTAAAATCATTTATAAAAATATATTATTTGTCTTAATTATCAAACCGTTTATAACATTTAATCTGTTTTCGCTATATAGAAGGACTTAACCCATCTTTTAAACGAGTTTTAATAACCTTTTCAACTTGGTATGACGAACGTTCGCTTATAACGAAACTAAAAGTATTGTATCAAGGTAAAATTGCAGAAACGGACTTACACAATGCCTCAACGACGATGGACTTGCTGAATCAGTTAACTGATTCTGGAGATCTCAGTTCAACAGATTACACTATTCTTTGTGACACAATAAAGGCCACTAAACAGTTTGGTATTATTCAAAAACTTCGAGTTCACATTCCATCTTTTCCTAATGTAAGAGAAGAAATCATTATTTCCAAGTTCAGTCATCATCAACAAAACATTATGAATTTAGGAAATGAACTAATACAGGAAGAAGTGACAAAAATTGACAATATGTTCAATAATCCTCCAAAGAATCACCAAGATGGATGGAATCTCCTTTTGGATTTACAGCATAAACAAATTATTTGTGAAGAAGAAGAGGAAAAAATGGATGGATTTATTAAGACCTTAGGTGATCTTGGATTATCTCGCGCTGTAGCAGCTCTTACTAAAGGTACAATGTGATGAATTTATTGGAACATGCTTACATTATAGACAGTTATTTGAATGCAATATTTTTGCTGTTTACATAGTTTTTAAAATATTACTTAAATAATTTAAAACCGTCTATATATAATTTCAAACAATTGTAAATCATGTATGAAAATGGTTCTTATTAATCATCAAAATATTTTAAATATCATTACAGGTGTTCAAATATCCGTTACTATGAAACGTAAGTCTGACCATGAAGATCATCAAGCTCCAAAAAGAACCCGTGTTCCCGCTGTATCTACACAAAGAAATCTTAATGGAAAACTGGAATGTTTTCAAAGCATTATTGATGAAATTCTGCGATCTTTACAATATACTCTATCTGAAATTAGGCCATCGTTACTAAACGATATTTATGAAAATCTACAATCCTTACCACCTAGTCTTTCTGATAATACACCATCTGTACTTGGAACTATCGTTCAAAATCTGAAGTCTTTACAAAACACTATTAATGAAAATCTACAATCATTACAAAGGACTCCTAATATTGAAAACAGGCCCGTGGAAAGACGTATTTATAAAAAACTGCAATCATTACGAAATTTTCTTAAAAAAAGGAAACAATGTTTGTCAAATTTCACACCAACATTTTGTAAATACATAGGGGAACTAAACACTATGACTCAAGATGATGAACAGATATTATTTAGGATAGTTCAACTCCTGATTTCTTTCTGCCAAGGATATGGATGTGAATTAAGCAAGCTGGAACGCAAATGTATAGTTTTTACTTTTTCTGTACTGGACCCCATTGCTCTGGCTAATCTATGGAATATGTATCAAACGGGAGAGCTTCTTACAAAGCTATCAGAGATACTTATAGCGTCAAAGGAGCATCAGGAGACATTTCAAGTGGAATGGACAACAGAAATTGACAAAAACAAATACAAACAAGCACTTTGTATGCTTGAAGAAGAAGGTGAGACAAATTTGCAATGCTTCAATCGAATGAACAAATATATTTTACAGGCATGTTATAATAAAGAATTTTACGAGTTATTTTTCAACACATGTGTAGGCTATAAAGGTTCAGTCGAATATCGCATTAGCCTAACAGCAATAACATTTACAAATAGTATAGATTCCAAATATATTAGAAAATCATCTTGATGTTGCGTTGTGCACATATTCAACCTCTTGTCATAAGTTGTTTACCACAAATTTATGATACACATCAACGCATGTAGACAAAATAATATACATACAAAACAACCTATAGTAACGCATGTGTTTGTCTACTTGGCATGTGCTGGTAATGCTATTTTGTTTGAAACCAAGTAAGATAAAACATTAGAAATTGATAAATTACAATACAGTCTGAGTTTTAGTATTTTATAACAATGGTATTTTATATTTTCTTTGTTTCTACAGTCCAAGATATGCCTTATTCACTAATGACTGCAGCTAAACCATCAACACAATATGCTGCAAGTAGTCGGATACAACGGAAATCATACCAAGTTCAACCACTACCTAGTACCAAAGAAGAAAGGATTACACAACCTGCACCATACCAGAAACAAGAGAATGTCCAATATATACTAATGAAGTCTTCAGTAATGACTGCAGCTAAACAATCAACACGATATGGTGCAAGTAATCGGACACAACGATACATCTCCCTCGACGAGGGGGGTGAATTCCCCGACGAGGTGGAAGTCATCCCCTTCGACGAGGGGGGTGAATTCCCCGACGAGGAGAAGATTGAAGAAATAGATTCAAAGGAAGTTCAGTCACAACCTAGTAACGAAAAAGAACAACCTGGGTAAAAAACTAATTGTCTTAATTATTTTTTTATATTGTATTCATAATAATTAACGTGTGTAGATCATACGCAGTTATTATTTATAACAACCCACCCATGACGGGTACCTTAACTCAAAGCACTCTAGTAGTTTAAAACCTTCCCAGTACAAATTGTGGTTATGTTATCCAATATTCTCAACCCATAACCATCCGTATGGATGCGTGCAATAACAATGAATTTACTTCAACCTGTCGCTCAGTATTTTACTCTTGCCATGGAAGCTCATATCAGGGAGAAGCGTGTAATTTTACTCTTTCCTGCTGTTACCTTACAGTGTTATGTTATATACTTTATAGGTTACACACTTATACTCTCCCAAGGACTTGGGATACAACCATCAAAACAACGAAAACACATGAACTTGTAAGAGTGACTGATAGAAAAGAATACAAAGAAATATCTGCACTATTTAAAAGAACTCTTCCAGATGGAGCAATAATTCGAATTGAACGAGTTGAAAATGAGAAATGCCGGAAAGCATTTGCATGGTAAATATTTATAATAATTATTATATGAACAGTTTAATATACTGGTGTATATTTGATGTCGACACTGATTCCTCCTTCATTTACTTTACATTTTTTAAATATTTTCTCAGGTCATCTCTTCGACTCATTTTAACTTTTCTGAGGCATGCACTAATGCAGCTAATTTGTTTCAGTTGAGTTTCGGGTCGAAATGTGATGTTTTCCTTAGTTTTTCGAATAAATTCATGATTTTTTTTTATCTCACAAGGCAAAAATGCACGATGATAGGAAACTCTAACAAAGAGATTGAAGAGCTCCAACTGTTTCATGGAACAATGCAGGATAGAGTTGAAGATATCTGTCGTGATAATTTGGATTTTCGCTTGAGCGGTTCACGAGTTGGTAATATTTATGGACAAGGAGCTTACTTCGCAAAGTCAGCAAAGTATTCCAATGATTATGCTGGAACAGACAGTGTTGGTAGGAAGAGGATGTTTGTTGCAAGAGTTCTTGTTGGTAGCTACACAGTTGGCACAAAAGAGATGCCCCGGCCACCGTTTAAAGACCCGGCAGATAAGTCAAAGGGGATGTATGACTCTTGTGTTGATGATGTAGCTAATCCAAGTATTTTTGTAGTGTTTAATAACAACCAGTTTTATCCAGAATATCTGATTACATATACCATTTCATCGCATAATAAAACATTATCTAGAGCATCAACCATTTCATCTAGATCACAGCGGCGGCGGCAGGATCCTCCCGACGCGGAGGCTGAATTCCCCAACGAGGGGGCTGAATTCTCCGACAAGGGGGCTGAATTCTCCGACGTGGAGGCTGAATTCCCCGACAAGGGGACTATGCGAGCATCACTAGATTGGGGGCCAGAGAGGCTGCAGTGGCGCCAGAATCTTCCCGACGAGGGGGATGAATTCCCCGACGAGGGGGATGAATTCCCCGACGAGGGGGCTATGCGAGCATCACTAGATTGGGGGAAAGGGAGGCAGCGGTGGCGCCAAGATCTTTCCGACGAGGTGTCTGAATACTCCGACAAGGGAGCTGAATTCCCCGACGAGGGGGCTATGCGAGCATCACTAGATTGGGGGTCAGGGAGCCAGCGGTGGCGCCAAGATCTTTCCGACGAGGTGTCTGAATACTCCGACGAGGGAGCTGAATTCCCCGACGAGGGGGCTATGCGAGAATCACTAGATTGGGAGAAAAGGAGGCAGCGGTGGCACCTTCCCGACGAGGGGGCTGAATTCTCTGACGAGGAAGCTGAATTCCCCGACGAGGGGGCTATGCGAACATCACTAGATTTGGGGCCACAGAAACAGCGATTGCGCCAGGCTCTTCCAGACGCGGGGGCTGAATTCCCCGACGAGGGGGCTATGCGAGCATCACTAGATTGGGGGCCAGAGAGACAGAGATTGCGCCGGGCTATTCCCGACGCGGGTGCTGAATTCCCCGACGTGGAGGCTATGCGAGCATCACTAGATTGGGGTCAGGGAAGCGGTCAAGGGCCAGAAGGCGAAGGACCCCGGGTCCAGAAGAAGGCGAAGCCCCCGGAAGCATGCATTCTAGCGTAATTTGATGCCGTTTTATCCAGATTTAGGGTAGCCGACTGTTTCCATTTTTCATGGTATAAATAAAATACTGTGTGCAAAACACATTGCACTAGGTCCGATGCGATGGTGCAAAAATCCATTCTTTCAATTTTAAAAATGAAGTGACCTTTAAAGTTCAATGTTCCTATTTTCAATTTTATCGGGTAAATTGTAGCATAGAATTGCGCTACAGTATATAAATCGAACGATTGATTGATTGATATAATTATATATAAACCTTATTTAGACACAGGACTGATGTGCAGTACAACTCGTTCAATCAATATTGATTGTTTTTAGACAAGTTCGTGATATTACAAAAAAACCAACACCATATAAATGCGACAAAAAAGATAGAAAAAATTGAAATTGAAAAGACAAAAAATTACAGCAGACTCCCCTTCATCTGACACCTCTATGAGGGGTACACCATATATACTTCCTGTGTTGATAGAAACTATACGCGAACGTAAACGTACCCACGGGCCAAGAGGTATATTGTTAATCGCAGAGGTATAGGCTAATTGCTGTCTGGAGATGCGGAACTGTAAAATGCGCAAAACAACACCCCTGGGCTGATTTGTAGGAAATTTGTGAAAAGTAGAGCTGCTAGGTCCCCGGAAATTTAAATTATACATTGATGTATGAAAGGAAAACAAGTCTCCAGGGCCAACGCTACCATGTTGCGGCTGAACGAAGAAAATTGTGAAAAATAAAGCTGCTAGCTCCCTGGAAAATAGGCCCCTATTGATAAATGATTCGAAATTACAAGTCTGCAGGACCAGCCCGCCATAGATGGTTGGGTGGAGCTAAGAAAATTGTGAAAAGTAGAGCTTCTAGGTCCCTGCAAAATGCAGTTTACATTGAAATATGAAACAAAATTATAGGTCTACAGGAGCTAAGACCATTTTGAAAAATATGCGGTTTTGGTCGTGAGGTTTAGGAGCAGATATAGTAACACATTTTGGGTTAGTAACCAAAATTTAGCGCTATTTTAATATAGATATGATATATAATATACTGTAGATGTCTTTAAAAAAAAAGAAGTAAAAAACAATATTTTTTTGGTATTTCTTTCTTGCGTAATTCTTATTGTTAGTGTAAATCGTAATCATTTCTATTAGACTCAAAGTTGTGTAACTAAAATCTCCATTGTTTGTCATTAACCCCACCAACCACCAATTCTGATTTCTTCCCTGCATTCACAGTAACGGCAAGTGCAGCAGGGGTGAAACACACCTGTTCCGGCACGGTTCCGGTCCGGCGAATCGAACGCCAATGTTTCGTTTTCACGATGCTCTACGCGGCTATGCGCCAATCGATATGCGCGTAGCCGCGTAAAAACAAAACATTGACGTTCGATTGGAATTGCCGGCGCCGGACCGGAACCGTGCCGGAACAGGTGTGAAAGCAAAGATTATATAGCGCCGCTACGCGGCGCAAGATAGGTAACTGGGTGAGACCTTTGTAATCCATGGACGCCATTCCGGCGGACAAATTTGAACCGGAATAAAGTCGTTGTCAAGGCAATATCCACGATGTTTCGGTTAAAGAATGAAGTTGTCTAACCAAACATATCAATGTACGTAAACACACAGAATTAATCGGAAAGTGTCCAGATTCCAAAGAAACTTTTATTTTACTTTGTTTACATAATTTCTTCCCTTTTCCATGAATCAATCATCAAGATGGTTAACCACAGATACTTCGAGGCGGACCGCAAAATTTAAACCATTTACATTTAAATCACAATAATAACCTGTCCGCCCGAATGGCGTCCATGAATTTACTGGACGCGTAGTG
The DNA here is from genome assembly GCF_964355755.1 of Antedon mediterranea. Lineage (NCBI taxonomy): Eukaryota > Metazoa > Echinodermata > Crinoidea > Comatulida > Antedonidae > Antedon > Antedon mediterranea. Next base: position 32,745,654 of record NC_092672.1, read on the forward strand.
TTATAAGATGGGAGCTTGGCAACAGTTACCTATCTTGCGCCGCGTAGCGGCGCTATACAATCTTTGGTGAAAGACCCATTAGTGATGCCATCCTCGTATAAAATTATAAACTAACTAAATCACTTTTTATTCAGCTCTCTCAAGAAAGAAGACATACAAATCAAAAACTAAACTTTCAAATTCACATTATAGTCCATGGGATTTAGCTAAAAAAATGACCCTTTTCTCACACAAATTGCAAGAAAAGTTTTTTTTGATGAAATGTGTTCTTTAGACAGTACTGAACACATTTATCAACGTTAGGACATTTTTCGACAACAGGAAGTAGCCTAATTTGCATAATTAAAAATGGCCGCCATTTTTAATAACGTACTCTGTATCTTGGGAACCGCTAGTCACAGATACTTAATTATGGTGTCAAAATCGTTAGAATATATGTTTTTATATTCACTTTAATGAAAAAGTTTGTCCAAAAATGAATGGAAGTGCTATTTCTAACATTATTGACCTTTGACCTTGATTTATCATATCTCAGCAACCACTAATCGGAGATATACAAATTAGAGCTTAAATTGTTCAGAAACTACACATTTATATCCAGTCTAATGGCATGTTTTTGCAAAAAATGGCGGATTCTAACATTATTGACCTTTGACCTTGATTTTTCATATCTTAGCAACCACTAATCTGAGAGACACACAATATGGCTCAAACTGTTCAGAAACTACATATTTATATTTAGTCTAATGGCATGTTTTTGCAAAAAATGGCCGATTCTAACATTATTGACCTTTGAACTTTGCACTACATAAAATCGCATAACTTTGAAAATATAGTACATATGACATTATTTTTAGTGTCAAATTATTCAGAACATACATGTTTCTATAGAGTCCAATGACACATTATGTCCAATAATGACCTATTGTATGGTTATTAACATTTGAACTATATTTGAAAAAGATTTTTAAACCCGGAATCTTCTTCATTATAATCAAAGAGTGTTTTGGTTCAGTCATTTTGGTGCTAATATTCCCACAAGAACAAGGTCAACAGAAAGCAGTACAGTATTTTTAGGCCTACGTAAGGGGGTAAATACTTATCAGTATTTTGATGTATAAATATTATATTATTATAAGGGAGTAAATACTTATCAGTATTGTGATGTATAAATATTATATTATTATAAGGGGGTAAATACTTATCAGTATTGTGATGTATACATATTATATTATTATAAGGGGGTAAATACTTATCAGTATTGTGATGTATAAATATTATATTAGTATGCGTTATAAATAAATTGCACATTTTTTTAAATTTTATATTGTGTTTTCGTTTACTGTTATATCTCCGAAGAAAGTTAGTTTAAAATCTCAATGGTTAACTTACAAAGCACTTATATACGTTTCAAAAGTAGGTTTGTTTGTTTACGCTTGATTTTTTTGCAGCCACGTGTCACAACAACAATTTAAATGCCGTTCGCCCGGCCGATCCATCCACCACCGAGAGAGAGACCCAAATTCGACTCATATACTTGTGCGTGCGCGTAACTTGCGAACGTTCTTCTTATACCACACAGAGCGCGTAATTAAGAACGTGATACGTTTTCGTCGATTTTTAAAAACTGCATTACAGTTCCAGTGGTTGAACGGGGAGGGGGGTGGGCCGGATGTCCTAGCGGTGCATTGAAAATATATGTAAGTTTTGGATGATAATTAAAACAAAATAATAATTATAAGAAAAATAAAATGTTGATGATGTTTAGAACGCAATTAGGTAATAGGTCTAGCCTAGGCTTCCTCCTAGCTAGCTAGGCTAGGTCTAGGTAGGCCTAGCTAGGCCTAGCCTAGTAGTAGTAATCATTTAATTAGGCCTAGGCCTAGCCTAGAGGCCCCTAGGCCTAGGCTAGGCTAGGCCTACTTAAAGACCACTACAGTGTCAGTAGTCTAGGGCCTAGGCTAGGCCTTGGTAGGCTAGGGCTATTACTAATTACCTCTAAACTCTAGCATAGGCCGCCTAGCTAGCTGGCTTGTTTTAATAATTAAAAATGCTTTTTTTTATTTTATCAATTTCATAAAGGTAGCTGAACAGTCACATGCATAGGCCTATCTGTGTAACAATATTTATAACACATAGGGCCTAGGCTAGGCCTAGGTCTAGTAACAGATAGGCCTAGGCCTAGTCTAAGGCCTGGTATATCCCTTACTAGGCTATATAAACAAGTCACTCACTAAACCTATACGACAAAAAGAGACTTCGTGTGAGAGCATACACGGTTGCCAAGGGTAATATATAATATTGTAATACGCAAATGATCACCATTGTTAGGATTAACCGCTCAGATCGTTACGTTAGCTCAATCTTTTTTTCTTTTGTGCACAGGTATTATTGGCCTCGACTTCTGAAATCAATTCAATGCCGTCTAATCAACCATTGGGCCTACATTGAGGAAGTTAAAAGAGTAATTTTTATAATTTGAGAAAGAAAAACAGTTTGTACAGTCGGACTCAATTTCTTATAGAAACAGGTAAGGGTGTATGATTTACGGTACATTATTACCCCATGCAGCTGTTAAAATATACAGCGGCATGACATTTATAAATTCCTTCATAGTAGTGTGGACATGGATTTCAGATTCGTTATATGATACAGTACGAACGAAGCCTTAGCTAATACTAGCCTAATTCTATGTGGAGAATTAAAGCAGGGATTATAATTGAGGATAAATAAAGTTCTGAAAAAGGTTATTTTGTTTTAAAGAACACTTAATAATAATAAAGAAATACGGTGTATTTTTATATCGGAAATATTTCAGTGTAATGCTATTATTTAGTATGACATGATGTACTGTAAAGGTATGCAAATACGAAGTATATACTAGCTGAGAGTAATTTTGGCCTTTTGTCAATATAATGATAATAGCCTAGGCCTACATCAAATCACACATATAACCGGGTACATCATGCATTATTGCGTGATTAAATTTGTCATTCATTTGTCTATTTAATTCATTTCCAATATTTATGTAGGTTTACATTTATAGGCTAGACTAAAAAAATGATCGACTGTATTTAGTGAATATACATAAAAAAATCATCAAATGCTGATTTGTCAGTTCATCAATTAATAAAGTATTACAACATCAATGTTTATTTATACTATTATTGCGTAATTGAGCGTCGTAAGCAAATTCTGACGCGCGGTGCTCTTACAATTTTCATCAGCATTTGAACGCGCCCGTAAAATGATGTCTTTTTTTCAGTGCCGTCGATGGTTATAATAGGCCCCACAATTATTACCGTATTTTAGTATATTGTAAGTAATTTCAGCCACGTAATTGTCGGTGAGCACCACTAAGCTGACGCGCGCGTACGAGTTTCATCAGTATTTGGACGCGCGCGTATAAAACGCTGTCTTCGTGGCGCCGATGAGTAGGCCCAGTTATCAATCTGTATTCTTAAAAGATAAGAAATATAAATCTGTAAGATTGAAACAAAAAATAAATACACATTTTCGTTTACTTCTTTCAAATAGGTCTATTGAACAGATGATGAAGACGTACGTTTCAACATGCTCATGCGCAGTAGTGTTTATATTACTTCTGACGCCAAGAAGCGCATTTGGGGCAACTTACGCATCAGACCTTACGTTGTTGAGCAAAACAACTACGTCACTAGCGATCTCGTGGACCGTAGCATCCGACAACACAACAGCAGATTATTACATAATAACAGTGGATGACTCATCCAACGCGCGCGTACAAACAGTGAACATTACAGACCTGACGTTAAATAATTTTATGTTCACGAGTTTAGAACAAGCAAAAGCATATACGTTTACGTTAACTACGTACGATTCAGATAATGCGGAAATTGGCTCGGATACGTTAAGAGTTTCAACCGTTTATGATACCTGGAACACGAAGGCTATCATCGCTATGGCTATTGCCGGTTTTATCGTGTTATCCTTACTTGGAGCTAAAGTAATCGCCACATGTTGGAATCCAGATAAAAGTCAAGAAAAATGGAAAAAAGAAGTTCTAGTAGTGAAACAAAGAAAGAAAGAAGAAAAAAGAAGAAGAAAACCTGCTGTTTCAAACGACACGACGGAAGAGGATTTGGACGATAACTCCAACCTTCCAATTTAGCCTAATTAATAACAAAACAACAAACAAACACTAGTTAACTAAAATTTCAACAAAGTAATAATAAATAAAATATTTATAGTCAACACTATTATAAGATAATATAAACAAATAAAATATTAATATAGTATTTTTTTAAACTACATTTAGTCCATGGACTGGAGGGGGTTACCGTGCACCCCCGACACAGTTAAACTTCTTTGGTATAATTTTCTTCCCACGATCGTGAACAAATCGATTAAGAATAAAAAATGACAATTTGTATATTAAACTGCAATTTTTAACTTGTTGACATTACATTTTCTTATTCAATATGTCAGTAAGCACAAGTAAAACACAATTACGAAAAAAAAAATATTGAAAGTTGTACGTAGATACGATGTTGAAATTTGCCTTCTTTGTATATTAAAGTGAGTCTATAATGTAAATTGTATTCTTTTTAAAAATAATTGTGCTCAATAGACTAATTTTTACTATTTACTTATTTATTTAAGTTTGCTTCATATATAGAGTATTTATTGTTTTCTGTTTCATACCTTTAGTTGCTGTTGGTTTTGATGAAATAAAATAGAAATTGATCTATATTTTGACAAAAAATGCATTTTTGCAAAAGGTCAGTGACCCTTAATAATCGTCTGATTAATTTTATTTAGATTTAAAAAAATGTATGCTACACAATGTTACCAATTTAATACTAATTAGATGTTTGATTCTTGGGTTATTAGGATAAATGTTACCCCATACCTCGAACAATATTTTGAAGATAAAACACTGATGATCATTACAAATAAAGCAAGTACATACAAGGCATCCCTATATTTTTCTTGTTAACATTGATTTTTTTCACTCTATATGCCTGTGGGAAGAAAATTACACCAAAGAAGTTTAACTGTGTTGGGGGTGCACGGTAATCCCCTCCAGCCCATCGACTAACTAGGCCTAAATATTTATTTAAACAAAGTGTAACATAAAAGTAGGGAATTAATTTTAATAAGATATTTAATACAAAGTTGCCTCATTAAAGCTCTGTCTACACTATCAAACTTTATGTGACAAAACATGTGATGTGCCCATATATGGACATGATGATATCATTATCACTAGTGACCATATTTGGGCACATCACACTTTTTTTTCAAACTAGTTTGATAATGTAGACAGAGCTTTATGTTATAATGTAAATATTCATCATTTGTCGGTTATACGTAAATACATATTTCTTTATCGTTTTGATAAGCTATATATTTGATATTTTCAATGATATCAATGTTTTTTTTTTGATCTTTTTTTTCATTAATAATTTTGTTATGTTCATTTTTCTTATATTATTTTGATTTTGTTTGGTTTCATTTTGTGTGTGTGAGTGACATAAATATTTGGGTTAGGTAATCTCTTATCTATTTGTATTTGTCTTTGTTATTTTTATTTTATGTATATAAACGAAAAAGTGAACTATATTATTTCTTGTCTGTTTTTTTAGTTCAATAAAAACGTAAGATACAAGATATAACTAAAACTGACGGTAAAAGTGGCCTAGTACGGTAACTTCTGTAAATTAGTTTTAAAATAAATGATTTGTTTTACCAACAACGCGATAACGAAAAAAAAATTGCGCTTTATTTAGAAGCGATTTGTTGTTTTAATATCCTGATTCAGTTCCAGCCAATCACAAAAGAGAGATAAATTGCGCTATTTTTTAAAACGTCATGTGATAACAGCCGGCCACATGCATGCAGCGCGCTGGCTATATCATCATCTACGTACTGTACCTAGCTAGCTAGGCCCGACTGGTCGGCTACGTACTGGTAGACTAGTTTTCTGGTTTGTATATGACAAATTTAATCTGAATTTGTATAATTACTATAGGCTAATGAAAAAATATCTGACAGGAAATAGGCCGCAAAAAATGGAATGAATGGTGAGTACAGTTTTCTCTAGGCCCTAGCCTATACTAGGCCTAGCCAGGCGCGCTTACCTACTTGTCACAGCCTTGTTGGGTGTGGCCTGCCTGCACCATGTCATGAATACACACAACAGGGAGTACAGGAGGAGCGGCGTTGGTCTAGGCCTAGTCTAGTATATACGGTACCGTACATTGAGACTGTTTATCGTTGTTTGAGAGACTTCAATTCAATATTTAATTTTATTTATTAATCGTAACTTATCTTTATTCGATTACGATAGACTTTAATAAGTCTCACCTAACATTAATAACAACTATACAGACAGGTAGCTAGAGTATAGACATATATGTGTGGACTCCTCATAGGCCTATTTGCTGGTTGATGAACATTGATTTGTCAAAACAAAGAGTCGTACCATTTACGCTATATAATTAAAGATGATTTATTAAAAACGTATTATCTTACAAATTAAACACAGGGCCAGCTTTACTATGACCTCATAATTACATTTTAATTTTGGGTATACAGTAATTGAGTCGAATTGTCGATATCGCTTTCTCGGAAAGAAGAAGAATGAGTGTGGATTAAGTAATTAGTTAGTTGGCGTACACTGACGTCTGTTATCAACTCTCCTAATCTGTAAAACTTGGTCCAGAAGAAGAGAATGTGGTAATTTTCTGATGGTATAGCTCGTTTATTTTTCTATTAGAAAGAGACCCCAGCCACCTATAGTTTCTTACATATTATATTTATTATTTTTAAAAAGCCTACAATTTCATAAATAATTATAAAAATATGTTTTTTTAATTCAATTTTTGTTTTCATAAAATTTGTCGGTAATAGACAACATTTACCCTATTTGCTGATTATGCTCTATTATCATAGGGCCTGGGTCATCCATGCTCAAAGACCTAAACCCTAGATTGTCCATCCCCTCCGACCCTTCTGGGGTGTCATTATCTCTAGGAAACCCTGGATTGTCAATCCCCGCTGACCCTTCGGGAGTAGCGCTGGCTCTAGGAATCGTCTTCGCCTTTTTGTAGTTCAACTCTCCATCTGCTAATATCTGTTCCTGTGACTGTTTTATGACCTTATCTTTGTCTTTCTTGCAAACGAGGTCTAAGATCACAACAAGGAGAAACGTCACCAGAATGAAAGCTCCGACGAATATTGCCACGAACCTGTCATTTGTTTCAAAAGATTGACACGTAGTCGTGTTGGCATCACGCGTAGTGGAATCAAGGCTGAACGCTACGCATACGTCATAGCGTGTGCTAGAGTCTAAATCATTTAGCTCATATCTCATCTCGTCTAATTGTCTGTTAAAAACTTCATCTCCCGTATCGGTGTACAACGTCAGCCAAAACAACGGATGCGAAACGTTTGTCACTACTACCTCTTGCGTTGTATTCCATGTAACGAGGGCTCTTTTTGCTCTCACGTTACCGATTTGTAGATTTTGGATAACGTTGTTACCATGTCCCAGTTGAGATGTCACCATCAACAAGAATAAGCCTAGTCCAAATCTCAACATCTTCAGTCTCTGAAACAATACAATATCGTTATTGGATTTATTTTGTTGACCAATCATAGAACATTTATGCGGAGAGCGATGAATATTAAATTATGCGATTCCTGCTTTTTAAAATGCATTCGTCAGGCCAGCAGTCCCCCTTATTTGAGTGTCGTGAGTCACTAGTCATACAACTTTACTGGTGGCACGAAAGAAAGATGCTTCTAAAATAAGAATGTTGACGGCCTACAGCAATGTATGATGGAGTAGTCTAACATGTACACTAAACATTAAGCTTGGCGTCCCATTATGACGTAATGCTAACGACGCAGCGCAATATTTGTGTCCAATAATCACAAGCGATGGACTATTCGTACTAGAGCTTGTGCTTAAATTTGGTAGGGCCTACCTATTATAGATAAATGCTACTGTTCTTCATATTCATGAAATAAAAACAAAGCGTGGATATCATACCTTTTTAGGGCCAAATTGATTACTGCAATGCTGTTTTATTTCAACGTTTACATCAAAATATGACGTCTGTCCATTACTCGTTCATATAGAATTTATAATATTCTAGGCTATTTTATTATTTATTTGCTATGCATGAATTATGAAGCAACAACAAGACAATGAATCCACTTGTGCTGGCAGTCAGTTCTTCAGTGTTGGTGATTCAAATAACCCATTGAACCGTTCAGGTTGTGTGTAATTAACCAGAACGATAGTACGTTTGTACGAAACACAGAGGCTTACGGATAAGGACTGTTTCACACTATAGAGATTCCACATATATACATACAAATAACCGTTCTCTATGCTGCGCGCGTTCTAACCTTGATACGGTACCTACTTTAGTGTACGCGTGCGCCAACTCACTGCGCATTGAGGCCCATTTACACAGGGCGATAACGATCGACGATAAATAGATAAACATACATTTTTAATTTCTTGGATAAAACGAAATAAATTAGAACAGTTTTCGTTCTACAACTATAGGATAATCATGTATGCTGTATTTGATGAAAATAATATTGTTTCAAATCCAATCAAATGACGTCATGATCAATAAAAACAATAAAATCGTTGTATTGTAACGATATTATTGTTGTTACTAATCATGACGTCATTTGATTGTACGCGTGGAAATATTATTTTCACCTATAGTTTCTAGGATAAAAACTTTTTAAAATTCTAGGTATGAAAAATGCATATTTATCTTTTTATCGTAGATCGTTATCGCCCTAGTGTAAATGGGCCTTAAGCGTGGTTCCCACTAGCGACGCAACACAAGGACGTAACGCAACGCAAGTGAATTGACCAATCACAAGCGATGGCTTATTCGCTTGTGATTGCTAACTTCGGTTGCCATTGGTTAAAACGCTTGCGTTGCGTTTACGTCCTTGCGTTACGTTCTAGTGGGAACCAAGCTTTAACTCGTGTGTGTATACAACAAGTTCAAAATTAAATTCAACATATTAATCAATTTCTAGTCATTTAGGTCAATATATTAAACATGGTATAATGAAGCATCTCACAGCCAAAGCTATGAAACGTTACAATAGCAAAATACGGAAAAGAAATGCTTAAAGAAGACATGCAATAGTATAATACTTTCTCAAAATTATGTCCTAAAAATACAAAAGGATCCGCGACTTAAGAAACATTTTTCTAAGCACACCAGGGGAAGAGTTAATTTCATTCTTCCGTGAGGACACGAAGTATTTTATTTATTGTTGTTATATAAAGTTATGTTGGATGGTCCGGGATCTTCCATGTTGATCTCTGTAAATAGCAGTTTCTCTTTCGTCTGTGACGCCCTGAAGTTTGCTGTGCCACCAGCAAGCTGCAGGTTCATTTGCTTCTGCTGTCGACTTGAATCACATCGGCAAAGTTGGTCAATTAAAACAAGAAATAAAAACACGAACAAGATAAATGCTCCAACAATAATGGCGGCCAGTTTTGACTGGGAATACTTTGTAGTGAAATGTTGACAAGTTGGTACCGTACTGTTGTATGAAACGCAGACGGTATACTTTTCGCTAGCCCTAAGTTTTGTCGGCATGTATCGAAACACTTCCAGGCCTGAAATCACTTCTTCTGCAGTTGAAGCACTGGTTAATGTCAGGGTAGCATAATTGGTATCACTTTCTTCGGAAGCTTCCCATGAAATGAGAGCGCTGTGTACTTCGATGTTTGTAACTGTGATTTTATCAATTTGGATTGTGATGACGTCATCGAAGCAGGCGATCAGTAGGACGACCAAACACAATTTGAAGTTCATTTCTACAAAGATAATGTTGTTAGACCGAATCAATAATTATCATCTTCATTAAAAAAAAATGATATCTATCCAATTGAATACCGTAAAACAAAAGAAGCTCCCTTGCACTCGTCTATCATTATAAGATAGTTTTAATCGTAACTTTGTTGAGGTCCGCGGCCAGTGAAAATTTACTAAAAGCACGAGAAAATCTTTTAAAATTAGCTATAAGGTGAAACGTATAGAAATATAACAGGAACATCTTCAGTGAAAACAGCCAGAAATGTGTATTGGCTTTATAGAAATAATGATTTTCCTCAATAATGAATGCAATTATATTGATAATATCGCTTACCGTAGTAAAAGTTGTTAGGATACCCTGCCTTCTGTCTTCTAACAGAACTTTAATTGTTCAGGGACTTGGTAACAAAGTTTTAACCAGTACAGAAATCCTCTTTAAATCTTACTCTCTTTCATCCCAGGATATTCAATCCCACATAAAAATTACTGCACATTGGAGGTCTACCTTTTTTCCTCAGTCGCAGTTGGGGTAAAGGCATGCAAGTCGGCGTGAATCGATAATAGTAATAGCCTCATTTTGGCAATGTTTGAACTGTTCTGCTTTGAATAAGAATAGCATTATCCTTGTATTGTCCTTCGCATTGTCTCCATAGAATAGCTCCGTTACTATAGGATTGGGTAACATCTATTGGAATATTCACAACGTCATGGTCATGTGATTGATCTGAGAATTGATGATATGTGTAAAAAAAGTATTAATACCATCGAGGATGAGTTGTTTGTTTATCAATTCTTTACACTGACTTTGCGTTCGTTCTTGAACGTGAAGGCCTATATTAAAATGTACCCCTAAAGCTCTTTCTACACTATCAAACTAGTTTGACAACAAAATATGTGATGTGCCCAAATATGGTAATCATATGCCCAAATATGGTAGTGATAATGATACGATGTTGCACATCATTTGTCACATTGATAGTGTAGACAGAAGCTTGGTTGCACTACTGATTTGTTTAATACCTCAAGCAGTGGTGGCGCCAGGATTTCCCGGGGGGGCCGAATCCCCCCACGGGGGCCGTACGCGCGAAAGCGGGGGTGGGTTTGGGAGGGGGTATTCCCCCTCCCGAGCCTCAAAAAATTTTGAAAAAATAGATGCTTACACACTGTTTAATAGGCTAGAGCAACTGTTTCCATTACATTTAATAACAATGTCACATAATAATGTAAATTTAAATAAATCTTTCCTAAATACTCTAATACGGATCTTTTTCGACGAACTAATAATAAACTTTGATCCGAAAATGCCTCGATAGTGCATGTGTTTAGTGTACGACTGTGCTTTGGTGGTCTGTTAACCTCAGATATATACCCTATAGCCGGGTGAATAACTCAATGTAATTTAGTACCGTATACAATGATGATTGCCGTAATCGCCGTGTCTATAACACAAATCAATAAAATGCCGTTTTTTCGGCCGTGTACATAGAACAAGACATTTCATGTTTATGTTATACCTATGAAATAATAATAAAAGAACATCATGTTTATCGTTTTTTTTTATCGTTTATACTGTATACCATTATATAAAAAACCTTCATACGCGAGAAAAAAGTTCACGATATTACACTCTACTCTGTACAGGGGTGTAAATATACAGGTCCACGCTAACGCTTGCACACGGACCAGGGCGGAAAATGGTGTATTTTTTGGAGAGTGATGACGTCAGCATTCACACGAGGAGCGAGCTAAGAAAACGTGATGCTGGTAGTGGGATCAGTGCATGTGTTTTGAAAATAACTCAGTTGTGGGTATTTTCCGAAGATTTTAAATTGCGTTTTCTTTTTAGACTCTTGAATTCATAAATAGTTATTTCACTATGTAGGCCTATTTACACAACTATAGCTCTAGCCTACTCTTCTTAAAAAGAGTCAAGTGCGTCGAATCCGCGTCTAGCGACGGTCATGGGTTTGGTGCATCTTTTTTTTCCCTTTAGAATTAAGGGAGGTGGCTAGCCACCCTATTCACCCACCTACCCTAGATCGAGATTTATGCGCGAAAAGAAACGTGACCAGACCCTGTTTTATGGTTCGGGCCAACCAACCGACAGCGGACATATACGCGGTACACCAAGGGTTATTGGTAAATTGAAACAATTCGTAAACTGAACCGTGAGAACATAACTCGTACCTTTATCCCTGTATGAACGTACGTCGATGCGTAGTTGCAAATGAATTTTCGATTTTCGCCTGGAATCTGAAAAATACACATTTTGGTCCCTGGATGTATGTCGACGCGTATACCGCAGTGAGCCATGAAAGATTCGTACAAAGAGACACCGCCAGACAAATGCGTACCACATCATACCGTTTACTTCGCTGTCAGAGTATATCGTACGTACGTCAAAAATGGAATGCCGCAGTTACTTAAAATATATAGTAGTACACTTAATATGGTTTTATTTTTTACCAGAAAAGAAATGATCATATTTTTCTCCCCGACAAATATGACCAATACTCCCCGACGGGGGGGCCAGCTTTCCCCGACGGGGGGCCCTGGCCCCCCCGGCCCCCCGCTGGCGCCACCACTGACCTCAAGCATGGCATTTCGATGATTGTTGCGTTCTATGAAGTTTAGCCCATAAATATGCAGTATCTAACATAACAGGGAATTGAACCTCGGCCATTATGGTTCTTTGGTCTGGAGATACTGCAGTCACTCTGTACACTGAATGAATTGAAGTACAGTAGTGAGATTGAAATAGAATAGCGCCCTCTCTGGTTAAAAAATGACACGCGCGCGCCCGGCCGGTTGTTATTTAGTATCTTAGCAACCAACCAGGCAAATATAAATAACATCACATCGTATTTTTTTTTAGCAACAATTTTAGTGGTGGAAACGACTTCAGAAAGGAAATTTATAGTTTGAAGTAGAATAAATAAAACAATTACAAGGTATTAAACGTTATTTTAAATCTTTATAAATTGTTACACCATGTTTAGACCATCGTTTTTGTAAGGCTAGGATAGGAATATGCCATTAGTAGGGCTAGCTAGGCCAGAATAGATATAGGCCTAGGCCTAGCTAAGCCTAGCTAGGCCTAGCCTACCTAGGCCCTAGGCCTAGGCTATTTAACAGGCCAACAGCGCATCCGCTCACTGGACTGCTGGTAGCAGTTAAGTGATTGAACGAGGCCTAGGTACGGTAGGCTTTTAGGTGCTAGGCTAAACAAACCAATCCAATATGGCAATTAATGATTGATTAATACTCCTAAATGGTCTACCTAGGCCTAGGCCTAGAGGCCCTAGTCCTACGCTAATAGTGTCCAATCCAATTGATTGATTGAAGAAGTTTGTTAAAAAAAAAATAAAGTTCATAAAATTGAAAAACAAAAATGCGCCTGCCGGTCAGTCTAATTACCAAAAACAACCGAAAATAACCGAAAACAACCGAAAACAACCATAAACAACAAACAACAACCGAAAACAAAATAAAATAATCTAAATACCGAAAACAAATTTAGTATAACATTTTTTTTAATGTCGCCTTCTATTGATGGGTGTTTCTATAGACCATAACAGAGAGAAAACCGCATGCGGAAAAGCCAAGGAAGACCCTACGAAACGGTAGTGTGCACAAAATACAACTAAAAATCGTACAATCAATCAATGATAACATCGCATTTACTTACAGAATCTATACAAATATATTAATTTTAGTCTTTCGATTTTTGATCCAGAAACGAACACATTTACTCCTCACAATAATATAATTGTGAATCACGTTAATCCATAGTATAGAAAGTAAATTGACTATGGTTAATCATGATCAATTTAATTATAGATATATAGATTTTCAAAGATAATAATACAAAAATGATATTTTTAAGAATATTGATAATATTAGCGACTATAAGTATACTTAAAACCAGCTCACGATAAAGGATTCACAATAAAATCTATTCAGTAAAATTACCGTAGTCGATTAAATAACGTTTTTATCCTTAATCACTTCAGTATTAACTTGTGATGAAAACCGGGGACGAAAACGCAAAGTTAGGTAAAATGTAGTCTCGGCGTGTATTTTATTTTATTGAAGTACGATTTTGAGTTGTATTTTAATTGTGCACACTACCATTTCGTAGGGTCTTCCTTGGCTTTTGCGCGCACGGTTTTCTCTCTGTATGGTCTTAGCTTTAGAAACACCCATCAATAGAGGGCGACATTAACAAAAATATTATACAAATTTGTTTTCGGTATTTAGATTTTTTTATTTTGTTTTCGGTTTGTTTTCGGTTTGTTTTCAGTTGTTTGTGGTTGTTTTCGGTTATTTTCGGTTGTTTTCGGTAATTAGACTGACCCGCGCCTGCTGGCCATGATCGGGACATTGCATGGTCATCATGAATGCCATGAAATGCACGAATGGCCCTCTGCTGCAGTCTAGTGAGTAGGCCCTAGACAAGCTAGGCCTAGTTTTACTCTATTAATTTAAATTAGGCACAGAGTAAATACCTAATAGCTAAGCCTAGACCTAGTTAGTTGCTTATTAAAAAAGTTTGTTTATTGGTAATGGTATGTTAATAATAAATAAGCCTCTATTTGGTGCCTACTCAACTGTTCTTTTGATTGCTTATTTTACTTATATTTTAGATGCCTCGTGGAGCACCAAGGTCAGCAAGCCGTCGATCAGATGCGAGTGACATTGATGCTGATCAACAACTTGGTAATAATAATAATGTATTTATATTTAAAAAAAAATTATTATAAAAAGGTTACACTTGTGAGATCATTATTGATTTTTTTTTCTCCCTTTCCTGAGATAACATAGGTCTTGTCATTGACATTATACTTTTTGACTTTTAACTGAAGAGATCGACCATCAACTTATATCAGTGATCACATGTTTTTTATCAAACAGTCTGAAAAGTGTTGTAATTTTGTCCACAGCTGAAAATGAATTGGGGAAACTGCAAAGACAGTATAGGATAATGGAAGGGGACAGAAATGCCTACAGCATTGAGTCACAAGACCTCATACGCAAACAACTGTAAGTGTATTGTTCATATATTATTATAACTCCACTCCCTAAGACTTAAATGAGACTTAGTTTATACTATCACGTAAAAATAATAAAATAATTGGCGAGTTTTTGCTCGCTGTTGGATGCATATGAAATTTTTTTAAATTACATTTTTCAGATCGGAGATCAAGACACTGGAAGCAGAAAAGGGAGAGTTGATGAAAGATTTACACCTCTCTGAAAGTAACACAAATATATCACGTGATGACAGCAACATTGGCAGGTTGCAGGTACTGCTAGAGGAAAGAGGTAAATACAAGCTTAACACGTTCACTAACTGGGACCGTAGTATACTCATCCCACAGGCTGTTTCACACATGTATTCAAAGCTCGGTCTACACTATCGAACTAGTTTGTCAAAAAAAGTGTTATATATACCAAATATGGTAGTGATGCCCAAATATGTTAGTGATATGACATCATCATGTCCATATATGGGCATATAACTTTTTTTTGTCAAACTAGTTTGATAGAGTAGACAGAGCTCTGTCGAACCCAGAGAGTCTTAAAATCCTCAGATTATAGGAACCCTGGCAATACAGCTAATGTGGTTCGATAGTGTACTGTAGACAGAGCTAAAGAGTTTTGAAGTGGTATGGTGAACTTTAAAGGATCTATAGTAACAAACATTGGTAACAATTTTTGTCACATAAAGTTTGATAGTGTAGACAGAGCTTAAGGATGAATGATTTATCAATATTTTGAATTACAGTATAATCATGATGGTTTTATATGCATTTCAATGCTCGGAGTATGTTTTATATTTTATATATTTTTTTTTTGCAGATGAATATCGCAGAATGATAAATGAAGAGAAAAAACGACAAAAGGAACTTGAAGGGATGACGAGAGAAAAGGAACGAGAGATACATAATCAACACAAGAGAATGGGTGGGGTACATGCGAGTCAACAGCACACTACTAAGACACAGAAGGCCATTAGGGTGAAGGAGAACCGACTGCACCAAGTAAGTACTGTATTTATTTAAATAAAGACCCCAGTGTGTTTATTCAAAGTGGGGAGTTTATTTCCTTGAATAAACGCCCTGCCACAATGTTTTGGATGAATCCATTATTGTTATTCATATTTATTACTGCTTTGCAGGCCAATGAAAAGTTCAATAGTATGCTTACGGAAAACGCTGAATTCCGAGACAAGATTGACAGTCTTCGCGTTGAAAGAACACGTTTTGAGAACATACGCAAGAAACTTGAAAAGGTAAGTGAATCAACGTATACGTGTCGGCAATATATTAGTAAGAGCAGAAATTTATCAATATAATGTTAATGAAAAATATCGACATAGTGTAAGATCATCACAAGTGGAGAACATACAGTAATTATGAATACTTTTATATATGTATAATATACAGTACTGTACGTTATCCTACAATTTTACCATGAACTTGGTAGTTGGAACATTTACTTCATCTTAGTTTATTTCACATAACATATTATATATACATTTGTAATGATAAATAATAATACATTTTATTGTGTGTGGAGATTTCATTTCAATAAGCCATAATGGCTTTAAGTCTGAACCTCCAGATAAAACAAGCAATAAATATGATGAGCTAATAAATATGAAATGAACAGAAAAAAAACCAAATAAATAAGTTCTACTATATATATATATATAAACTATAATGCATAAAACTATGAATTAATAATTGTTTATATTTATGAATTAATAATTGTTTATATTTAAAATAAAAGTTCCATAAATAAGGTCTATAATAAATAAAAGATGTCCTGCAAGGTGAAATACAATATTTTTCATAAATGAGATACTCTATTTGTAAAGGTATTTTCTAAACCTGCTCTAAGTTGTCTTTAAAAGTTTCTGTAGCAATTGTTTAATTGAATTTCATTTATTCTTCTTATAAAGGAAAGTGCTGACCTCCGTCAGCAAATTGGAGAGGTCATTGACCAATCCACTCAAGCATACGACTCGCGAGACGAAGCCCAGGCAAAGATCATTCTGTTGAAAGAAAAAGCCGATAAGGATTGTGCGCAACACAAGGCGGAGATGAAAGAACTGCAACGCATCATCGATCATGACCGCCAACTGAAAGAATTTATGATGATAAAGAGTAGAGAGAGGGGTGAGGAAGATGAACAGCTGATTGCATTGAGACAGAAACGAGGTACAGTCTGACAACAAAAGTGTGATGTGCCCAAATGGTAGTGATATCCACAAATATGGTAGTGATATGACATCATCATGTCCATATATGGACACATCACATTTTTTTGTCTTATAAAGTTTGATAGTGTAAACAGAGCTTCAAAAATATATTATTAGCGATACCAATGTTACTTATAGATCTTTAAAGTTAACCTTACCACTTAAAAATCCTTAAGCTCTGTCTACACTATCAACCTTTATGTGACAAAAAAATACAAACAAATAATATGCGATTTCTATTTAATGTTTAAAAAAATAAATGATTGAGTCATACTCTTTGATGTCGTACTGCAGTAATGGTTACTGATTTTAATGATTGAGTCATACTCTTTGATGTCGTACTGCAGTAATGGTTACTGATTTTGTAAATTGTATTGTACAGTTGATATTGAATTAGCATCAATAAATGACTTTGGTACGGTAGACAAGAGTAAAAAAAAAATCAAATAATGGTAGTCTTTAGCGCCTAATACAATGTTTCTAAGCACTTTACACACAAAAATGATCCTTAAAATATCCTAATATAACCAAAAAAGAAAGAAAAGCAGAGGAACCATTTTGATGACCTGTCATATTTGATAATTTCAGAGGCTGAGGAAGACGAAAGGCGTCGACGAGAACGCCAAGAAGATTCTATCGAAGCCTATGAAGATGCTTTTAAGAAGATTTCAGAAATCACAGGAGAGGATGATCTAAACAAGTTGGTTAACAAGTTTATCGAAGTTGAAGATCGAAACTTTGCTCTTTTCAATTATCTGAACGAACAGAATAATGAAGTTGAGAAACTACAAGATCAAATTGCGGAGGTTCGTACATTTAATTAGTATTATTATCTATTGTTAATGATTTCTTTATTTGATGTTCCTCTTTCACGGCCAGCTCCTGTCTTAAAACCTTTGCCCTAAGGTTACTTTATGAGAGGAGTTTGTTCTTAAAGCTCTGTCTACACTATCAAACTAGTTTGACAAAAAAAGTGTGATGTGCCCAAATATGGTAGTGATATGCTTAAATATGGTATTGATATGACATCACATCATCATGTCCATATTTGGACACATCACATAATGTTTGATAGTGTAGACAGAGCTTTAAACTGTTCTTGACTGCAAAAACAGAAAGCTAATGTATTTTATGTGAAAACAATTTCATGTGGTTTCTGTGTACGTAGTAATTTTATTCATAGTTTTTTTATTGTAATGTAATTATTTCAAATTCAAATTATCTAACAGATTAAAGATGAAATTAAAATGTTTGAGAGCCAAGGTGCAGAGATGGAGACACAACGCAAAACTATCTTAAAGAGTTTGGAAGAAAAACAAACAAATTCTGCAAAGGACGCTGATGATTTTGATTCCAAGACCAAGGGTGTAAATAAGATTTTGGATCAACTCAAAGCAGGTTTGTTATTAAATTATTTTTTTAATTTGTTATTCTCAATTTTTTTTTTTTTGCCAACCAAGTGATTTCAATCTCTATTCTTTTCAAAGATGACAACCCTGTTCAAATATGTACACAAGATACTCTGCATAAACAGTAAAAAGTCTTATTACAAATCTTTGGGAGTCGAGTCTTGTCATGAGAAAAAAATCTTGACATCTGACAAGATTTGAACCTAAGACCCTTCGATTTGTAGGCCGACAAATTAACCACCAATCCACAAGTTCACTTAATACATATATTTATGTGTTTTTTTACTGTTTATAAATTTGTATCCATGTTATGATAGAGTATTGTATTATTTCAAAAAATTAAATATTATTTTTGTAGGTGTTGAATCTCTGTTCACTAAAATTAACTGTGATCGTTCTTCGATTGATGATATGCTTGGAAACACTGCTGGTGTTTCAGATGAAACCATAGTGCAGTACTTGGGATTGGTTGAACAGAGAACCAATGAGCTTCTTGCGGTTAACATCTATGTGGATAATAGAGTAAGTGGAGATCATACAGCAACATATGATACAACAGGGCTAGAGGGTCCAAGGGAAATTCCTTGGGAAATCCCACAGTGTCCATAGTAATCCTGAGTATCCTGGAGACTTTAGGGTAACCTACAGAGTCCAAGGGAAATTCCTTGGCAAATCCCACAGTGTCTATAGTATCAATCCTGAGTATCCTGGAGTACTTTAGGGTAACCTACAGAGTCCAAGGGAAATCCCAGAAATTCTTTGGGAAATCCCACAGTGTCTATAGTATCAATCCTGAGTATCCCGGAGACTTTAGGGTAATCTATAGAGTCTAAGGGAAATCCCAAAAATTATTTTCGAAATCCTACAGTGTCCATAGTAATCCTGAGTATCCTGGAAACTTTAGGGCAATCTAGAGGGTCCAGGGGGAATCAAGGAGAGTGTAGGCGAAATCTTGGATATTTTGCGGAAATTACAGGAGAACCATGTGAAATCCTGAATGCCTAAATGTGAACATATACAATATTTTTATCGAACTGTTATTATCATTTCATGTCTTGATATCAATTCTAACAATGTTATTTTTCTTAGAACTTGGATCATGAACCTCAACCAAAAGGTGGTTTACTTGGTAAAGGACCGGTACCAGCACCACAGCAGTTACTTATCATGGCACCGACTACTGGTGAAGATTACGACAGTGACCAAGGCTCTGAGCTAAGTGAAGATGAAAGCCGACCTTTGACACAGATGGAGTTAAAACAACGGATCATGAAAGGAGTTTTGAAGAAGGAGGCGGCAGCCGCTAGGAAAGGGTTCCAGTACGACTTATCGGGCGCGAAAGAAATGAAACAGAAGCAATCTATGCCCGAAAAGAAGCGTGGTTCAACAAAACGCTGAATACTTCTTAATGAAATGTAGTGTATAAATAAGTCACATATCCCTTTATTTAAAGTTTACAAAGAACCCTGGCTAGGCCTTGGTTCATGAATATACAGGCTGTAGTAAATACTAAACTGTAACCATATTTTGATCCATGGTTAGATTATTATTGTTGTCTCATGTATTCATTTTAATGTGGTGTATGCACTTGTCAATTGTATGACCCCCGGGAAAGATGCATCATGGTTGCGTCATTTACAAATAATTCCTGACGCAGGGGTGCGTCACATCAATGAACGATGGTGTGTCAATGTCCGTCACTTTACCACTCAAAATATCATAAACAACATGGTCACAGTGCGTCAAACAGGTTGTATAATGGGTCATACAAATGACAAGTGCATTATAACCAGGTTGCAAAATAACATTAAGCCTTAAGCTCTGTCTACACTATAAAACTAATTTGACAAAAAAATTATAAAAATATAATAATGGTAGTGATATGACATCACATTGTTTGTCACATGAAGTTTGATAGTGTGGATAGATCTTTATGAAAAGTATGTATATAATGAAACAAAATGTTACCTTTTGCACAATATTTTTTTAAAGTATGAACAGAATCAATTACAAATATTGAAATGGGTTTTTTATTTGATTGACCGTATTCAAAAAGGGTAAAGTTTGTTTCACACTAAGCCTGGACTCCGGTGTAGTGTTTAACCATGTTTGATTCATGTCATGACCCATTCCGCCAGCATACCAAATCCAGACACAGAGTGACTGTAGCTTAAAGCCTATGTATTGTAATTATTTTGTTAAAAGGAAATCAGATCAAATTAAAGTATTTAATATTTTTCCCCTTTTTTTTGTATAGCAATATAGCAAATAAGATATATTTTAATGTGTTTGCTTAGAACATATTTGTGCTTTTCATAAAAACTGTCTCCCAAAACCAGAGTTTTCTTGATGTTCAAAGAGTCATTACCATTAAAACACATACAGAATACTGTATCTGTCCGGTATTGGAAACGTTGACTGATGGTATACTACAACTTTAGGAAATCCTCCAAATATTATCCCATACCCTTGTATCATTGTTTATCCAAGATTGTTGAATATGTATGAGATAAATAAAAATTATTTTCTAAAATATCAATTTTGGGGAAAATAGATTTCTGACATCCAATATGTTTGACATATAAGGTCACAGGAAATTGACTTTTGACCTTTCACTAACATAAACTTCATAATTACAAAAGGTCAACTTTCATGCACATTCCTGTGTCTTTTTTAAAGCTTTGACAATAAGATCGGCGATTTCTGGTATACCAACCATGTGTTTAGCTTGTGCAAATATCGTTGGCCCATCCTCCCGCATCAAACAAGAATCCCTCTCCATCACCTTAAAACAGTAACAAAATATATACTTTCAATAATTTGTTGCTATCTGTCATGCATTTAATTTTTGTTATATTTATCAGTAATGATTTGGTTTAATCATTTGCTCTTTAAAAAAATGATTGATTGTTCAGTGCTTTTACAGGCTCCCTGCATTTTGAGCTATATTAATAAAACAAAATTAATTGTTACAAATTTGATTGTTACAATTTACAAAAATACTATGAACATATGTTTCTGTTTTTACAGTAGTAGGCCTACAGGCTACCTGTAATAGTGTGCAATTTTAATATTTATACCCACAAGACAGTATGTTACCTTTAGGTCAGCACCCACAGCCTCGGCCAAATCAGTTTTATTGATCACCAGAAGGTCACTTTGTGTTATGCCTGGTCCACCTTTCCTGGGAACTTTGTCTCCCCCTGAAAACGAACATGGAAAATTTATATTAATTGAAGCACAACATAAAATATATCTTAATTTCATAGATTTATAGCCCATATTCAGAGCTTCCAGCTAGAATGCAACGGGATGTACGTGCAAAACACAAGTATTTGACTAGTTCGATAATATCTGACACAATTGTGATTGCTTAAAAACTGTTTGCGTGTATACTGGCAAAATCATGCTTAATATAGTCTGCAGGAAAGTTTTGAAACTAGGTCTGCTATGAAAACTGTGTATAAACTCTGTCTACACTATCAAACTAGTTTGACAAAAAAAGTGTGATGTGCCAGAATATGTTTAAATATGGTTTCGATCCAACTCGGCCCTAAACCGTCTCGGCCAAAGTCAAGTCGGCCCCACGTCAAGTCGGCTCCAAGTCAACTCGGCCCCACGTCACCTCGGCCTCACATTAACTCGGCCCCACATCAACTCGGCCTCAAGTCAACTCGGCCTCACGTCAACTCGGCCAAAAACTAATCCGTCAACTCGGCCTCTAAAAACTATGAAACGCAAAAAGTGCTAATATAGTAGTTAATATTATAATGGCAGGATATAGTACGGTTATGCCTACATAATAGACGAAATACAACGGAAAATTCAATATAAATGATTATATAATATTAATTGATAGGTAGTATTTATTTATATTGTTTGAAACAAACAAATATTTCTTCACATTTTGTATACAGGAATCTGTCGAAGAAGACATTAAAAAAAATAATATTTAAACAATATACTTTGGTCTACAACTGTATATACATCAATATAAAAAGAATAAAATGACATTAAAATCAAAACAAATCAAAAGGCAAGAAAACAAATTGCATAAGCATTATGGGTATAGGTTACATGCACACACCCCAGACATGAATGTGCATTATTTTCAAATAGGCCTTACGGTTTTTTTTGTATGACATTTTTATTTTCATTTCGTTTAGTACTTCATAATTATTCATAATTAATACAGTACACCATGGGAAGAGAGAAATTTGCTTCCATAACAGTCCATAGGGAAGTGATTGTGATTTTATTGTATTTAATTATGGATTCATGAATTTGTCATGGTGTGTGTTGTTATACTATCATCGGGAATCTTGTGTCCCGTTTTGTAATATCATCTTTAATTAAACTAAAAAGAATAATTTCTTCCTCACTATCATCCGATGATCATCCAGAAACGACTGCTATTTTAACGTCACGTCACAAAACGGAACAGGTGTGAATGTTTAAAACGGAACGTTGAACGGGCGCGCGTCACATTGAAAAAACGGCGCCGTCCGCGAAACGGAACAGGTACGGACGGTGGGAATGGCCCTTTAGGTGATCAATTTTATTGAACAATACAGGGCGCGGTGGGTGTTAAAAAACAGATGAGAATGCAAAGGCAATATTATGTTGTTTAGGAATTCCGTTGTTTTGGAATCAAACAATATGTTTTAGTTTTTGCTTGACAAAAAAAAAATACGCCATTTTTTCATGATGATTTCTTCAGTGTGTTTTAGATTAGTTTTTATGCTTGACAAAATAAAAATACACCATTTATTCATGATGATTTCTTCAGTGTGTTTTAGATTAATTTCCCATAAATGTATTCATTGGATTCTCCATTATAATCAAATAACAAAAGTAATAAAAACAATTTGAATAGCGCACAATTGCAATAGAAATTTAACATGACAGAACATTCCGAATTTGTTTCCATAATCTCTTCGGTAGTTTGATTGACATCGTCAATAAATGTGTGAAAAGATTTTGTTACTGTAATATACCATTTTAATGTCACATATAGTTATTCACTTTGACCGTGACATATTGCTAATAATTTGAGAGAGAATATATACAAAAAAAACCCATTTTTATTTTACTGTATTAATCTAATAATATCTATATAATATATAGGCCTTCTAAGAATATTTGCGATTATTTCTGGGAACATCCTCAAAATAGATCTAACAAACACATTACTGAGGGTTCTTACTGAGACAAACCAACCAACAATATAAATAAAAATTACCTATCAATTAAACGAAAAACGATCAGCCAGTGTGTTATAATTTACATTGAAATTTCCGTTTTATTTCGTCTATTATATAGGCCTAACCGTACATATCCTGCAATTGTAATAAATGAACTACTATATTAGCACTTTTTGCATTCCATACTTTTTAAAGGCCGAGTTGACGGATTAGTTTTTGGCCGAGTTGACTTTAGGCCGAGTTGACTTGAGGCCGAGTTGACTTGAGGCCGAGTTGACTTGAGGCCGACTTGACTTGGGGCCGACTTGACGTGGGGCCGACTTGACTTTGGCCGAGACGGTTTAGGGCCGAGTTGACCTGCACCCTTTAAATATGGTAGTGATATGACATTACCAAAAGTGTGATGTGCCAGAATATGTTTAAATATGGTAGTGATATGACATTACCAAAAGTGTGATGTGCCAGAATATGTTTAAATATGGTAGTGATATGACATTACCATTGGCACACCACATTTTTTTGTCAAACTAGTTTGATAGTGTAGATGAGGCTTTAGAACTAACCAGCAACATCAATGACATATATAATATAATCTGCAAGTTCTCGGCTAAAATTTGCAGCTAAGTTGTCCCCACCAGACTCAACGATAACAATTTCAGGTGAATAAATCTTACTAAGATCTTTAATCACTTCCATATTCACAGAATAATCCTGGAAGTAATGAAATAAAAAAGCTTTAAAATGGTTAAATAATGTTTGGCCAGTCTACACCCAGCTTTGAGACAATGCTATTGTTTTTAGCTTAGCTGTTCACACCTTTTGGGAACAATGATCTTCTCTATTAATAGTTTCCATTAGTTATTGTTTATTAGAAACAATGCTCTTCTGTAGAACCTTGTAATTGTTTTTCAGTAGCTTTCACACAAGTCCCACCAAGTTTCACTTAGTATACTCAGGGAAGAGTTAAATTACCTCTTCCCTGGTATACTGTATTCCTAGTTTCCTGGATTTTCCACATTCTCAGAACTAATAATACATACATGGTGTACGGCAAATTTATTTCAAAATGTAATACATTAGCTTATACGCATATCTTCATGTTTGCATCTTCCAAATCCCTTTCTGCGACACATTCATGAGCACTCATGCAAAAAACCCAGCAGACAAAAAATGGAAATCGCAGATATCGCTCTTGTAAGTGGAAATGGTAGCAGAATTGTTTTTTTCTCTGCGAAAACATTCATTCATTCTAGTGGAAAACAGGCTTTAGCTCCTACCTCACGTATAGCTGCATGAGGACACCCGCCTGTCTCGACCGCCCTCAGTCGTTCCTCTGGTAATGCCTTATTTCGTACCAGGAATTCCCAATCTTCTTTGGTAAAGATGTCGTTGGTAACTACGCAAAGGCTATTCTTTTCTCGTAGATGTGTACACAGACCAAGAACCAATGCTGTTTTCCCTGAACCAACAGGACCTCCTATACCAACAGTGAACGACCTCTACAAAAATATAAATAAATACCAAAAGATCTTTAACTGCAAGCCTGGATAAAAAATTTGTATAAAAAATGTAGAATACAGCAGAAAATCTGCTAAGGGGACAACTTTGAGACCAAAAAAAAAAATTCATCTCCTTCCCAAAATATTTTTGAAATCAAATTTTTGTTTTTCATGAAGGAGACCAAACAATAATAACCTACCGTAATAGAGGTCTCCCCCTGACTAATGGTTGGCCACAATTTTAAAAGATATATTACTGGTAAATCCTTGCATGAGCAGCTCAGCATTATCATACAGATTATTTGTATTACAAGTGGTGGTAATTTGTATATGTGTCTGTAAATTTACATTTTTGATAGCTGTGTTCACCTTGTACGATGTTTTAGTTCATTAAAAATGATTTTTCAGTGGTTAAAATTCATTCACTGAAAAATTATTTTCTTTTTATTCAAGTATTTTATTTCGAGTGCAGTAAATATATAAATAAAAATGTTTTACAAAGCACAGACATGATTTACCTCTCGAAAATTTGTTCGTTTTAACGGCATATCTCGAGAAAGAAAGCTTCCTGGGTTTTCCATATGTTCATGAGTATGACCGTGTGTGTGACCATGCTCATGACTATGGGTATGTGCATCATCATTACTGATATTTGTCAATCCAGCTGAAATCAAGAAATAAATGTTGTTTAATAATTTTGTGTCATTTTTGTTTATAGAGCAGATTTGCTGGGAACTGAAGTAAAATATTACTAGGATATAAGTACACTTACACTTAATGATTGATAGAATTAGTTCAGGCTAGTGCCTATTTGCTTTGATGTCTAGTTTTTAGTCTCAACTTAAATGTGTTGACTGAGGGGGATTGAATAGCTGACTCAGGCAGGGCATTCTAATGTTTAATTATTCTGATTGAAAAAAATTTATTTCTGCACAAGAGATTTGCTCTGAGTTTAGGATGATAAAGCTTCAGACTGAGACCACAAGTTCTGTTGTTATGACAGATGGTGAAGAACTATTTTCAATGACGTAACTCTTTATATATACGGCTCTGATGCAGAAAGATTATATAATAATAATAATTTGTGTAAACAACGTTTGGCAACCGAAATGTTTGGTCTAGCGTTAAGGATTTAACCAATCACACGAGCCCTCGGTCGAGGTCTTTATTTTATTATTATTATTGAGATGGCTAGGTTTAGTATATTTAGGAAGTAGATCGGCTATCTTGCAATTCTTTATAATAGAAAATAATTAGGGTAATGAATTATTCATGATTTCTGCCTTAACCTCATAGGAAAAAAAATAATGCATCCGGCCTACAAACAATGCCTAATAGTACCACAGGTTACTATAGACTACTGTAGTATTATGTATATAGGTGCCTTAGATTAGGCTACATTTAGTACACACACAGATACTTCTACTTATTCAGTGTACTTCTACTAGGCTAGGCCTACTACTACTAGGCTATATAGTTTTTATAGGCCTAAGCATGGGGTAGGAATAGCCCTCTATTCTACTATAGGGTAGGGGGTACTGTAGTAAGCTACTAAAATACATAAATTAACAGTGTAATATAAGTAAGTAAAGACGCTAGCCTAGCTAGTATAAACCACCATGTAAATAAACTTACCTCTAATAAATTCTACATTGTTTTTCGACATCTTTGTTCCTAGTTTTTATAAGCCTATTTGATGAAAGATCGTGCCTTTCACATGCGCTGATGCTGCTATAGACTGCACAATGGCGCGGCATCATCCAGGGGTTCAGCTCCTCGCGTCCCTAGATATTTCATTGGGCAATCGGATTGGACAAAAATCATGTTAGGTTTAATCACGTATATGTTTTATGCTTATTATTAATTTCAGTTACCAATACTGTGCCTGCTTTTATTTGGCTCTATAATTGCAGTAAATTAGGCCTAACGTACGTCACTATAGCTAGGTTACCTCGGCTCTTTCTACACTTACAAAAAGGCCTTAGCTAGACCTAGGCCTAGGCTAGGCCCAAGTTCTTTGAAATGAAATTGAGTCCAAGAGAGCAGGAAAGCCTTCTGGTGCATCAGACTGGTGCTTTAGCCCAGAAACGATTGGCACGTGGAACAAAACTCAACCATCCAGAGGCTGTTATGCGCGATTTGAACGATTTGCGCAATTTGAAATTGCGCAAAAAAAATCCTTGCGCAATTTGAATTGAAACATATGTTTCAAATTGCGCAAGCAACGTATTAAATTGCGCAATAATCTGCAAATTGCGCAAGGTTTTTCGACAGATTGTGAAATCATGCACATCCATATTTTTATAGTAATTTCTAAGAA
Source organism: Antedon mediterranea (assembly GCF_964355755.1). Lineage (NCBI taxonomy): Eukaryota > Metazoa > Echinodermata > Crinoidea > Comatulida > Antedonidae > Antedon > Antedon mediterranea. The sequence goes on from NC_092672.1 coordinate 32,773,201, forward strand.
TGATTCAAAATTAAAGATAAATATCGCATTTCCTTATTTTAGTAGTGCAAATATTGTTATAAGTTAGCATACCGTCGAAGAACCGACGAAGGAAAACGAAGCGGTGGTGTTCCACCAGGCGGGCGCGGCGCGGGCGGCCGGCTATACTACTCTAGCCTAGCTAGGGTCTGGACTACTGATACTGACTAGGTTACATGGCCTAGCTTAAACTAATATTAAAAACTTAAAAAGTGAGTATTAAACATTATCTTCATTGAAATGGTCTTATTTATATAATAAAAAACTAAATTTTAAACTCCTCTGCCTAGGCCTAGCCTAGCCATGTATGGGAAAATTTACAGTTCGTTTTCAAATTGCGCAAAGGTGTCATATTGCGCAAGAACTATCTTGCGCAATTTACAAATTGTGCAGCGCAATTTAAAATTGCGCAAAGATTTTCTTGCGCAATTTGAAATTGCGCAAGTTGATTGCGCAATTTGAAATTGCGCAAAAAAATCCTTGCGCAATTTAAAATTGCGCAAGAATTCTTTGCGCAATTTCAAATTGCGCAAGGATTTGTTTGCGCAATTTCAAATTGCGCAAATCGTTCAAATCGCGCATAACACAGAGGCAGTTGCTTTGTTGTCTTGTCAGGTAATAATAATTGATCTTAAGCAATTATTTCCTTGTAAATTATGATCCTCATCATGCATTGACTGTCCTGTCGCAATTCACTAATTCAAAATTACACAATCCAATTATTACATTTAATATTAATTAACACATTGATTAAATATTGAAATATGTAGGCCTTAGGCCTACTACTGTACTACTGTACTAGGCTAGTATATAAGTAGGTGTTATCAATTAAATTAAGACAAGAACCGTAACCCATTCCATAGCAATAATATTGGCAAGGGTTTGAGGCTCACTCTCACTTCTTTCTGGTTGTAGAAGAGTCTTTTTGCGGATAAGGACTATCGAACCATAATATTAATAGGTCCACATACACAAAATGCTTCTTTGCGCAATTTTAAATTGCGCAAATCGTTCAAATCGCGCATAACATTTGCACTTTAAAGTAGAACCATAGTTCAGTAGTAGGCGCTAGTTCCGTTTCGCACCTGTCGTTTATTTCGACTCAAAATTGGTTAAGTAACTTTATCGTGAGTACCACACCTTAGAATTAGGCCTCAAAAATACTTTTACGAAGGAGATCACACAAAAAGTAAAAAATAAATCCTTTAAATTGATGAATTTACAGACGTGTTTCTCGCACATCGGTTCGTGAATTTCGCATACTCCATGTTCAATGTTGTTGTTTCTATGGAGCGCCAAAAGAGCAATCATAATATTAATAGAGGGCTAAAAACTCAGTAAATTTCGTATATTTAATGCATTTATTGGTGAAAATTACGTTTAATTTTATCATATTTTGTCAATGTCAATGCAACAAAAATATTACTGTTGATACTGTACATGGTTTTTGCAGGAGCTTTTAGGAATGAAAATCGACAAATTTATCATCATATTACATGTACTGTAGGGGTATACCTTAATCTAAATAATAGTCTTACTCTTAGGCCTAGGGTTGGTTGCTATTTGACAACAGCAAATTATTAGCAGTAAAATGTTACAGCATTTTTATTGACAAAATATATTAAAATTAAACGTGTATTTCAATAATAAATGCATTAAAAGAAGACGCATTCCACTGAGGTTTTAACCATCTATTGTTGTTGCTCTTTTGGCGCTCCATAGAAACAAAAATATTGAACTTCGAGTATGCTAAATTCGCGGCGAACGGCGTATGCGAGAAACATGTTTGTAAAATCATCAATTTAAGGATTTATTTGTTACTTTTTATGTGATTCTTCTTCATAAAAGTACTTATGAGGCCCAATTTCAAGATGTGGTATTCACAATAAGTTGCTTAACAATTTGGAGTCAAAAGGAAGTCGAAATAAAAACAGGTGCGAAACGGAACTAGCGCCCAGTAGTACTACAGTACAGATAGATAGAGGAGTATAACCCTGGTGTACCAGCTCACACTTCCATTGTTAAAGCCCCATTCCCTACGTTTTTTAGATCTAATTTAAGATCACAAACTATATTTAATGTAAAAATAATACTATATGGTCCTATTGCGATAACTTTTTTCGTCTTTAAACGGTTAAAAATGTGAAAAATAAGTCGATTTTAATAATTATATAGCGGCCTGCTATAAATCCCAAAATGCATTGCGCGCGGATTGATATTTTTGTTTTTCACCTGTAATTCGCCCACTTTTCGATCGATCGTGAGGCCAAAACAAATGGAAGACTCCTAACTTTTCAGCGAAAATACCGGGTTTTCCCCAATTTGTATCAACGGAGTCTGGCAAAAATAGAAAGACAATTAATGCAGCAACTATACAACGTCAGGCTAGGTATATAGCTCGCGTACGATGTTCGTACGTTACCGATGTTTACCAGCTAGGCCTACAAAACTAAGCCTAGCTAGGCTAGGCCTAAGACCGTCCACGAGAGGTCGATCGCCGCGAGCTACTTAGGTAGTGCATTGTTTCTCACTTTTTATCATAATTTACCATAAAACGTACATTTAAGACAAGAAATGACATGGTTTAATGTTTTTAAAGTGATATATATGTATAATTTTCCAAAAAACGTCCAAAATTGCAGGGAAGGGGTCTTTAATGGATTGAATTGAAAGATGAAATAGCAATTATAAATTGCGCAAGGAAATCCTTGCGCAATTTGAAATTGTATATTTTATTTACAAATTCATTATATATATTTTAGATACAAGAATTTGTTCGTGATGGACGTCACTCTGTTGCTGAAATCATGGATCTTGGACGTAAAATGCTTGGTAGGGGTAGTTTTACTACGGTATTCATTTAAAGTTTTAAACCATACTTTCCTGTAGAAACAACAGCTGATTTTGATCACCAAAACTTTTTTTAATAAATGGTTTCTGTGGAGCAAATTTGAACTGTTATGCAATAGTGGTCCCAGTTTTGAAAAACTGATTTATTTTGAGTAAAAATTTATGATTTTTTTACAAACTATAAAATTAAAAATATGCCCTTTGTGCACAAAGATTTCACTATCATGTCAACAAATTTTGTTTTATGATTCATTGGGATTATTTTTCATGTTGTCCTTCCCCTATACATTGATGTTGGGCATAATGTTGGGTCAGATGTTTAAAGTCCCATTCCCTACATTTAATGTAAAAATAATATACTATATGGTTCTATTGCGTTAACTTTTTTCGTATTTAAACGGTTAAAAATGTGAAAAATAAGTCGATTCTAACAATTTAAGCAATCTGCTATAAATTCCAACATGCATTGCATGTGGATTGATATTTTTGTTTTTCTTCTGTGATTCACCTACTTTCGATCGATCGCGAAAGCAAAACAAATGGAAGAACTGTAACTTTTCAACGGAAATACCGGGTCTTCCTCAATTTGTATTAACGAATCTGCTAAAAAAAGAAAGACAATTAATACAGCCACTAGACAATGCCAGACTAGGCCTATAGCTAGCGTACAATGTTTGTACATTACCATGTTTACCAGCTACTGTAGGCCTACAAAACTAAGCCTAGCTAGGCCTAAAGACCATACAGGAGAGGACATTCGACTTAAGCTATTTAGGTAGTGCATTGTTTCTCTCTTTTTATCATAATTTACCATAAAGACAAGGAATGATCTGGTTTAATGTTTTTAAAGTAATATATATGCATTTTTTTTTACAAAACGTTAAAAATTGTAGGGAATGGGTCTATAGAGTATCACGGTGCTGACATCACGACGGTAGGTGGTGCTGCATGGTTGCTAGCGCAACCAAAAATGGGGTAGTAACAAAGTGCGAGGCAGCGAGGCAGGGAAGGCATGCGAGGCAAGTCAGAAATTTATGCGAGGCATCGTTATACCATCATCAAAAAATGCGAGGCATGATTTTATCATTTCTCAAAATTGCAAAGCAGGAAATCACCGAAATTGAAGTAGCCTAGGCCTAGGCCCGCTAGGCTAGTTTCCTTTTGCACCTGCCTTGTATTTTAACCAACTTTATCCTGAATACCACAGCTTAGAATTAGTAGGCCTACTTTAATGAAGAAAAATCACATAAAAGTAACAATAAATCCATTAAATTGGTGATTTTACAGACGTTGTTTTTCTCGCATTTCGCACACTCAATGTTCAATATTTTGGTTTCTATGGAACGCCAAAAGAGCAAAATTAATTAGAGGGCTAAAAACTCTGTGGAATCCATTTATATTTAACGCATTATTTGGTGAAAATCAAGTACAATTTCAATAGATTTTGTCACTGTCAGTAAGGAAAAATGTTACTGTTGATGATGTACACGGTTTCGTTAACCTTTTAAAGAATAAAATAGAAAAATTCATCATAATATCCTTAGTAGGATGCCCTAGGTCTAGACTAGGTAGTGATGTTGATTTAGGATCGATTATTATTCTTTGAAAACAGAACAGTATCAGCAGTAACATATTACAACATTTTTATTGACAAATTAACAAATATATTGAAATAAAACGTGTTTTTCACCAATAAATGCATGAGAAATTGACGCATTCCACTGAGTTTTAGTCCTCTATTATCGTTGCTCTTTTGGCGCTCCACAGAAAAACAAATATTGAACATTGAATAAGTGAAATTCGCGAACAGTGTGCGAGAAACACGCCTGTAAAATCATTAATTTAAGGATTTATTTGTTACTTTTTATGTGATTCTTTCATTAAAGTACTCATGAGGTATACTTCTAAGGTGTGGTATTCACACGATAAAGTTAGTTATCAAATTTGGAGTAAAAATACAAGCGAAGGAAACTAGCGCCAGGTTTATTAGTACGTACATGGACAACAATAAATAAAAATCGTTCGTAATATACCTAGCTTACTAAAACAGGAATAGTGTATCATTATTAAATATTACACCAATTATTATTATATCAAAATTGATTAAAGTATTTTCTACATAGGCCTCTTATCTAGGTTAGGGCTAAGCATATTAGCTAAAGTTTAATTTTAGGACTAGTATTACAATTGCCGGACGTAAGTCTTTTTTCACACGCGCTCCAGAATTCTGTCGCAATTTTTTTCTTTGCGGCATGTTATTGGATCGGCATATCAGTTACCTTTTATTCACCGCCAGTTATTGAACTTGTCCTGGCAATCGCTGTTCACCTTATTTGCGAGAGAGGTACACGTGTTGTTCCTAGAGACTGGAATGTCAAAAATGTCTTTGGCACGCCGCTCAGAGAGAAGTCTGTGCGTTGCTGCTGAAACCACGTGCTATAGGGGGGGGGGGGGGGAATGCACCACAATCCTCTGAGCGGAGGGCTGAATCATTCCGCTACCTGCTAAATAGTAAAGAGGGATTTTCCATCTCGCGGGTCTACCGGATCTAGGCGCAGGGGTGTGACAAAATATTATTTTCACTCTGCTATGTTCGAGAGACATGTGAGTGAACACGCTCGAAATGCCAACAAACATTGCAGTCATTTGATGAGTGTGTCGCTATAACAATTATTGTTTATCGAAAGTTGAAGACTGTCGTTCAGATTTTTGAACCGTAGCTAGGGCACTTTTGTAAAAGTAAAATTTGACACGATATGACTTGAATGAAAAAACAATCGTTACATAAAAATAAACAACATGATGAGTGTATACACGAATCTATTTAGATACGCTTGTATCGATTGATTATTAGGCCTATAATATAGCATAATAGCACGTTAAGATATGCCTCGCACCTTTTTGAAATTGTAAACTATATGCCTCGCATGCCTCGCACTTTTGGAAATGATAAAATGATGCCTCGCACAAATATTTGGCATGCCACAAATGCCTCGCGTGCCTCGCTGCCTCGCACTTTGTCAACACTCCCAAAAATGCGTTCAACCTGCCTGAGTGACTCCAAGGTCACCAATAGTTTAGAATAGGCTTATTGAAGTAGTTATTTTAAAACATAATAATTTTCAATAAAAACAAACTAAAATTTCAAAAGATCACAAAATATATGTTTTTAATAATCTATTTATTTTTCAACTACAGTTTAAGTTAAAAAAAATCAAGCTAAGATACATAATTTGATAGAAATACAGATCTTTACAGTTTATCAACATAGTAGAGTTGAACGCATTTTGGGTTGGCTAGCAACCATGCAGTGCCCTCTATCATTGTGACGTCACACCGTGATACTCTATATATATTATTTTTAGTTGACAATCAAATGTGTTAAATCACATAAATGCTAACAATTAAAAAACCACTGGGGCAAAATCTAATACTGTATACCGGTACAAATAATGAATGTTTTATATTCGTGGAATGGTACAAATAATGGCATGAGGTGAATGATGAAATATAACTTTTCATCATTCACTGAATGACATTATTTGTACCATTCCACGAATATAAAACATTCATTATTTGTACCGGAATAGTAGATTTTTCCCCAGTGATTTTTTTAATTTTCTAACGCAATCCGTCAACAACGTCGGCTGGCGACAATTCTCAAAATGTTTACAAAAAACTGAACGTGCATTAGAGCCGTTCATTATCACCATTAGATATCACTCATTTCGTGAGATAGGGCTAATTCCAAATGACATGTAACAAATACAAAGAATGAAAAATCTCTATTTAGTCAGTATGTAACTTTTGAACAGAAACTTGAATGATCTTATTATTGAGTAATTTGTAACTATCATCAGGGTTTAGACACGTGTTACCTGGTGTGCCTGATATGATCCAGGATGTTCAAGTTGAAGCTACCTTTCCAGATGGCACCAAATTGGTTACTGTTCATGATCCTATTGCAACAGAATTCGGTAACATTCAGAATGCGTTATACGGTAGCTTCTTGCCAATCCCTGAGCAAGATCTGTTTTTACCAAAAGAAACGGTATGCTTATTTATCATTGAATATTCATTAAAACAACGGCAAAAAACTACATTCTACATTAATTTTTTAGATAAATGTACTAAACTAGTCATTATTATTATTATTTATTCAGGCAAAAGATACATTTTACAAAATATAATACAAATCAACAAATTAAACAAACACGATGTAAGAAGAAAATATAAAATCATAGTCACTAGCTGCCAGGAAAGCACAAAAGCAGCCTAAGCCACTGTCACCAATTAGTCATGCTTTATTACAAGCATTGGTGCTTGTTTGGTTGGTCAACATGTAGAATAAATCCCAGATCCTGGGATTAAAGTAAGCCTGTTTAATAGTAAGCTCTTTTTAAATTCAACCAACTGCTGTTGGCTTCAGATTTCCCAATTATGACTCGTCCCCAACCCTTAAAATGTTTTTTTTTGGTATAACTTCAGAACGTCTCAGCCGACTGGGTCGAGACATCCCTGCCCAAAACGTTCTAGGCCTAAAATATCCCTAATTCATTAACATACTCAATATACAAAATTGAGATTGGTGAAAAGGCTTGAGATTTTAATTGTGTGGTATGACAGCTTGAGGTTGATTCCGTGGGACATGACATGTACTGTATATATGTTGATGATAATAATTTAATTATTTAGGAGACAAATGGACAAGCTGATGCTTTATTAGACGTTCACCCAGGTGAACTATTACACAAAGGTTCAAATGAACTAATAGAATTGAATTTTGGACGTCGTTCAGATGTGCTAACAGTCGTCAACACCTGCGATCGTCCCATTCAAATCGGCAGTCACTACCATTTTGTGGAAGCCAATAGGTATCTTATATTTGATCGGGTTAGAGCGTACGGAATGTCCCTTGTAAGTACATATTTTATGCATTTTAAATTTGAAATAATTTTCATGAAACCCATAATTCTACTATATTGTTGTATAATATTCTTCCATATATACTGTAATGCATGCATAATTGATTAGATAAAGAGTCTTCCTGTGAATTGTACTTCATAATGTTCTTAAATTTTAACTGAAGTTATGGGTAACTCCTTTTTATACAGAACATAGCTGCAGGAACTGCTGTAAGATTTGAACCAGGAGAATCGAAGAATGTTTATCTTGTTGAGATTGGTGGAAATAGGTAAATAGAAACCTTTGTACCTTACAACATTCTTCTTTACATGTAAAAATAATTAAAAGTAAGTAGTAGTTACCTATGTGAAATTGTAAAAGATAAAGAAGATGGTAGATATTCAATTCAACATTTATTTCGACCAAAATCAACATCTCATCTCTCATCTCATCTCTCATCTCATAGCCTATTTCACCCACTGCTGTGTGAAGGCCTCCTCCAGCTGTTTCCATTTAGTTCTGTTCCTTGCCGATCTTTCCCATGTTGCCGTTTCCATGTACGTTGTTATGTCGTCATGCCGTCTTCTTTTTTGCTGTCCTCTTCTTCTTCTCCCTGTCCTCGGCTGCCATTCATTCAATCTCTTCGTCCATCTGTTGTCGTCTCTTCTGGCTATGTGTCCTGCCCATCTCCATTTCAGTTCTTTGATCTTTACCATGATGTCTTTGACTTTTGTTCTTTTCCGTATCTCACTATGCTTTACTCTGTCTCGTATTGATAGATTTACCATTTTTCTTTCCATCGCTTTTTGTGTTGTTATCAATTTTTGTTCCATCTCTTTCGTTGTTGCCCATGTCTCTGCCCCATAAACTATAGTTGTTAGAACACATTGATTGTACACCCTGCTTCTTAGTGACATGGGAATGTCTTGGTTGGTCAGGATATGCTTGTGCATCCCGAAGCTTCTCCAACCTGCTTTTACACGTATTAATATCTCCTCCTCTGTGGTGTTGACCATTTTCAGAGTCTGACCCAGGTATTTGTATTTGTCAACTTTCTCAATCTGGTGATTGTCTATTGTTATTGTCTCTTGAGTCAACATATATGTATACAAACAAAAAACAACAAAGTATGATTTGGTCGATAGACGACATAAAGACTCAAATAAGTCACTGTTGCTTCTCATCATGACACATAATAATTACATAGCGTATGTAAACATAAAAACAATTTTACAATCAATCACAAAAAAAACATTTAAAAAAAAAAAAAAAAAAAGTTAACAATATGGAACGCATTAAAAGCGCTAAGTTTTTTCAAACTGTTTATGTAGTATATGATTTTGCTAACTGCAGAGTAATTCGTGGAGGAAACGGAATCGCCGATGGAGTTGTAACTCCAGAAAGACTAAGTTCGATAAAGGAGACACTAGAACAGTTTGGACACAAAAAACAGGTAAGACTATTTTCTATCATGCATGTATAAGCATTCATTTTTTGCATTCTGCGTTTTTAACAGTATTTTAACATAGTGTTTTTTAAATTTGATGTATTTTTATTTTTTTTAGTTTTATTGTCTTAATTATTTTTTATTATTTTAAATGGACCAATAATTAAAAACAATCTTAAATGCATATTATTGGAAACAAAGCTTTAAACAAATTGGTGATGTTAGAAATGTGAAACATTTTAGCCACAACATCAAACACAACCACTTTTGTAGTATTTTAGAAGCAGCACAATTAAGTGGTGATTATTGTCAATAATTTTAAATTAGAATTATTAATTTTTATTCAGGAAGAAATCTTTCAAACAAAGTTTAATTTTATTTCCCCGATGATCTATGCGCAGACGTATGGTCCGACTATAGGAGATAAGGTATGTGTTTGATTAGACTCAGTGGCGTAATGCAGAGGCCTGAAGCCCTTAAGTGGCCCTCCAACACTGAAGTACTTGGGGAGTTCTAGGCTTTTTCAACATTTTTTTTATGAAGAGGGTGGGGAAAGACACAAAGTATTTAAGCCACAGCCCAACCCCCTCCAAGGTGGGACATGTGGCAAATCGAATTTAAGTAAATGGCACCCCTACATGGTCGAAAATGGTACTCGCGCACATGAAATTCATAGTCTCACTAGTCTGGTTGGCCTAAAGCCTGTTTAGCCCCGCCTAATCTGCGCACGTTACTTGTGTGTTGCTCTTTATAAATTCAAAGCCATTATTTTATCTCCTATTTGTGTTATTTTGTCATATCATTTGTAATTATTTGCTTTATATTATCAGGTTCGACTTGGAGACACAAGTTTGATCATCGAAGTTGAGAAAAACTTTGCAGTGTATGGGGACGAGTGCAAATTTGGTGGTGGCAAGGTGACTACTTATTAAACCATAGATTAATTAAAATCTAAATTATCGTATAAAATGGAAAGATCTTTAATGTTTTCAATTTCCAACTTAATTTTATCTAATTTTAAGATGCACTTTCATTTAAGGTTTTTCGGGAAGGCATGGGCCAAGCAGCACACGTGACTAGTGACGTTGCTTTGGATACGGTCATCACAAATGCTTTGATAGTGGACGCTGTCACTGGTATTGTAAAAGCTGATGTTGGTATCAAGGTAAAGATATCTTAAAGAGGAACTCCGGTTTAATATATTTGTGTGCACTTTAAGAATAATATTGAAGTCAAAATTAAATCAATACCAAATACTAGGTCCATTTTTCTAGTATAATAATAATTTCCTATTCAGGGTACCCCCATTCAGGGAACACTTTCCATTGAAACGAACGAGGGGAAATATGTTTTTAGCACTATAGCCAACCTTAAGGGGAAATCCCTATTAAGGGGATGCTTTTCCTCAACAATGGAAAATAGATTCTATTCAAGGGACACCTCTATTTAATGGACATTTATTAAATGTCCGTCTGCGGTGTCCCCTATGGGATTTACTGTATATTATGATTGTTTTGTTACATTCTGTTACTTGTATTAAATATAATGACTTTATTATTTGTTTAGAATGGATTCATTCATGGAATTGGAAAAGCCGGCAACCCCGACACAATGGATGGTGTAAGCCCTGATTTGGTGGTAGGTGTTGGGACAGAGGTCATCGCTGGTGAGGGATTGATACTGACGGCCGGAGCTATTGATTGCCATGTGCATTTCATCTGTCCACAGCTTGCTAGAGAGGCGATAGCTTCTGGCATCACAACTATGTTTGGTGGAGGAACAGGTAAACGTAGTTCCCACTAGAGACGCAACCTACACAACGTAACAAACTGCCCTTCCAATGATTGTGTTTCCCCCGCCTGCGTGGTCTGCGTAAAATAAAACATTCGATGTTTGCAGCAATGTTGCGTCAATACGTTTCGTTGGTAGTGGGAACCAATAATACTCTTGGTCTTATTATTGATTATTTTGTATTTATAACTGTCTTCACACAAAATTGCCCTTTGAAATTTTGTTATGTTATGCTGTGTTATGATAAATATGGCATTGAATCAATGGTCTTTGAATTGAAATCTATGTAAATCATCATATCATTTTCTTTAAGGTCCGGCTACAGGAACATGCGCAACGACATGCACACCAGGACCGAATCATATCAGAAATATGATTCAAAGTACGGATGTTCTACCATTAAACTTTGGATTCACAGGTGAGATTCTTTAAAATAAAGATGCTATTGTTTTATGCTTTATACTTTAAAAGTATTGCTTATACTTACTGTACCCCTCTGTGCAGTAAAGCGTGGTGCCCACTAGATACGCAACGTAACGCAATCTACGCAACATGAAGCGTGGTTCCCACTAGCGACGCAACGCTAGGACGTAACGCAATGCAAGTAAATTGACCAATCACAAGCGATGGCTTATTCGCTTGTGATTGCTAACTGTCTATAACTTCGCTTGTCATTGGTTAAAACGCTTGCCTTGCGTTTACGTCCTTGCGTTACGTTCTAGTGGGAACCAAGCTTAAGCAAATGCCCTACTAATAATTGTGTTTGCCCCCGTCTGCGTGAAATCAAACCTCAAATGTTTGCAGCACTATTGCATCGTCTGTTCTCACTTGTGATTACGCAATACAGCATCTTGCGTCAGTACATCGTTGCGTTGCGTTCTAGTGGGAACCACGCTTTAATATGATGCATATATGAAGAATAATTATGTGATTGTTTTTTACTAACCAGATTGATTACAGTATGTATTTCCATTTAATAATATTATAATGTTATTGCTTACTCATTATAGGTAAAGGTAATACGAGCAGAACAACTGGACCCGTCCCTGAACTGGAGGAACAAATTGAAGCCGGAGCAATTGGGTAAGAATAAAGTAGATACACGTAAATACAGTATTATTGTTAGTCTACTGGAGTGCTGTACGCGAACATAACGACCTTTCATTTTTTGCCATGTGAATACAAGCTGTTGAGTCAAAAAGTGCATTCTCATATACATAATGAGCATGCGCAGAATGACTAATGGTTTAATGGTTTTAAATTTATAAAGCGCAAAATACAAATATTATTTATGCGCTGTTTAGCACAAGTGTAAAAATAAAAAAGTTGATGTGAAATAAACCAGGAAAATCCCTAATAAACCGAATAAATTGACCAAGACAACAACAAAAAAGTCCGAAAACGGAATCTCACATCACCACACTGTTTCACTAACTTACGTCAAGACAAGCTAGCTATTAGACTCAATAGCTGCGTAGTCATTAAAAGGGTGTAGTAGTGTACATACGTCCTGTCATTTGTGAACTTTTTATATTAATTAAAATAAATGGACTTTCTTGGTTCTAGTCTTAAACTACATGAAGACTGGGGATCCACTCCTGCTGCGATTGATACGTGCCTACGCGTAGCGGAGAAAATGGACGTTCAAGTGATGATTCACACTGACACGCTTAATGAATCCTCCTGTGTAGAGCATACTATTGAAGCATTTAAGGTAATATAAAAACACTATCTACAGGGTTTAGAATGGAGAGACTACCATCTGTAGTGTGGTTACATACACTTCTTCATTTAAGCGTGGTTCCCACTAGGACGCAAGGTAACGCAACTATGTATTGACGCAGTATTGCGTAATTACAAGTGGGAACCGACGACACAACAATGCTGCAAACATCGTAGGTTTGATTTCATGCAGGCGGGAGCAAACACAATTATTGGAAGGTCATTTTCTTACGTTGCGTCGCCAATGGAAACCAAGCTTTATAGAGCACTGGGGTAGCACTAACATTTCATTTTGTTTAGCCATTTGGCGAAAGTCGAAATATTTTTTTTAGTCAAATCAGTTTATCTATAGCCAAAATGGCTAAAGTCAAATTTTTTTATTTAGCCAAATGAATCGGTCATTAGCCAAAATTTAAAATTTTTGAAATATAGTGGTAAAAACATTTTAGTCAATTTATCTATGTCAACAGGTCTATACACTGTTCCCTGAACATTTTCGTAAGGCATTGAGATAAAGAACCATTGGCCGTATTCACCAATCACACTTAAGTGAGATATTTCCCTTAAATCCTAAGGATTTCCCTTAAATCAAGAAAATATTAAGGGTTTCACTTAAGTGGTATTCACAAAGGGTTTAAGGTTAAGGGAAACCCTTAACTTGGTCTATTTTACCCTTAACTTTTAAGGGACCTCAGAGGTCCCTTAAAAGTTCCCTTAACTATTCAGTACCTTGGTTGTGCTGACGATTCTGTATGTGCGAGTACTATGCCTACTTGTAGATGGCCCCAGTCCAGGCTAGGTAGAGATGCTAGGCCCCATGTTGGTCTGCCCACTAACCAGCCTAGGATTCATGTTTGGTTTGAGTAGCATCTAGACCTTTTTTTGCTGATCCCCACCCATACAAATTAGTCTATGCCTATATATTGATTTATTTTTTTTGTTTTGACTGCCATTATTTTTGTGGAAGATGGCTTCCCATTTTGTTGTAACAGAAATTAGCCCCATTCTAGTGTAGGCTAGGTAGAGATGCTAGGCCCCCTGTTAGTCTGCCCAGTAACCAGCCTAGGATGCATATGCCTCAATACAGACAGGTTTAGGCCTACACAGAATGTTGGTTTGTTAGTAGCATCTAGGCTAGACCTATTTTTCTTGATCCTCATACAAATTAGTCTAGGTTTAATATTCATTTGTTTTTGTTTTGACTGCCATCGTCTATACATTTTTCTCTTCATCCTCCCCGTCCCCCCAACCCCTTACTCTTTTTTTAAATATGCAAATTAGTTTTAGAGAGGAAAGTGATTGGACCATAGGGGAATTTAAATCCTCTGTGATTGGACAATGGGACAACTCATGAATATTTATGATTATTTTTACCCTGAAGTTTTACCCTTACATTAAGTGTTTCCCTTAGGTAAGTGAATCCCTTAACTCATTTGTGAATACCCCTTAAGTGTTTCCCTTTGTTAAGGGAATTCTTAAATTTTAAGGGTAAGTATTTCCCTTAGCCTAAGTGAGATTGGTGAATACGGCCACATGCCTAAATCACTGTCACTGTATGATTAAAAAAAAATATTTTTTTTGTATTTTTTTTACATGATCAAAACAATTGTTCAAACTGTTTTTAATCATACAGCATTTATACAGTTATCAATTTAATAAGAAACATTTTACAGTTTTCTAAAATCCCCTGAACGCTATGTTACTTTTGTTTTTTACGCTTGGCTGGTCATGTTTGCTTGTGACGGCTTAAATTGGGTATGCTCAAGAGGTGCGAAAGTGCAGAACCGCCGGCCTAGGCCTACAAAATTATGTACAACAACGCAACGGTATATCGTATGCTAAAAATATTGAGGAAAATTCCTAGCAAACGAACACTCGTATTGTTGTTAAACGTAAGATAATATAGGCCAAAGCACAGAGTACACGTCTTTCCATCCCTCAAGGCTGCGCCGAAGCATTTTTGTCAGGGCGAGAAATTTATCCGATTATTATTTATTTACACAACAACACAGAAGCCGGCGGCCGGCCCCGCTCAGATGCACGTGTGTGTTTAGCTAAATCCCCGTTAGACTCTACCATTTCCCGCATGTTGTTTTGTTTACACTGACGCACGAGGGAAGTTTATTAAGGGTAAAATATGAAACTACATTAAATTGGAAGACTCTAAAATGCATAACGCATACATTTTTGATTTCGATAAGATTAAGACGTCATTCATCGAAGATACTATAATGTTTCTTTTTAATCTGAAAAGTACACCCCTATCGAAAAATAGACAATCCCGGTAATTAGCCGACCGTCGGCTACGTAGTCGATCGTTTGTGCAGCGCACAACACGTGATAGTTTGGGTAGACTTCATCATCCATGTGTCGTGTAACGTCTGTGCAGTCTACCTCTCTCTCTGCTATCTCCATCTTTTTGAAATAACAAAGAGACGCCTGGTACAACGAAACAAGTTGACGAAAAATGGAGCTTGAAGTAAACAACATGATAACGAACAAAATAAATGCTTGGAGATCGACAAATGGACCTTTTAGTTGGACTTTATGCTTTCGCCAAAATGATTATTTAATTATCTATTTTATGATATGTCATCGCCAAAATGGCTAAAGTAGCCGTTTTATTTTTCGCCAATCTAGAAACGTTTTCGCCCATGGCGACTTGGCGATCGGCCAGTGCGAGCCTAGGAGCAGACAATTAAAGCATGTGATTTTGTGAGTGAGTTTTTATCTTGCATAAGTGTAACATTTAATATACGTATGTACTATCTTCAGGGACGTACTATTCACACATACCATTCAGAAGGAGCTGGTGGTGGCCATGCACCAGATATCATCAAGGTGTGTGGTGAAAAGAATGTGTTGCCATCATCTACCAACCCAACCCGACCCTTTACCAAGAATACTATAGATGAACATCTGGATATGCTAATGGTGTGTCATCATTTAGATAAGTAAGTAGGCCCAACATGACCTTTTACCAAGAATACTATAGATGAACACCTGGATATGCTAATGGTGTGTCATCATTTAGATAAGTAAGTAGGCCCAACACGACCTTTTACCAAGAATACTATAGATGAACACCTGGATATGCTAATGGTGTGTCATCATTTAGATAAGTAAGTAGGCCCAACATGACCTTTTACCAAGAATACTATAGATGAACACCTGGATATGCTAATGGTGTGTCATCATTTAGATAAGTAAGTAGGCCCAACTCGACATTTTACCAAGAATACTATAGATAAACACCTGGATATGCTAATGATGTGTCAACATTTAGATAAGTAAGTAGGGCCAACTCGACATTTTACCAAGAATACTATAGATAAACACCTGGATATGCTAATGATGTTTCATCATTTAGATAAGTAAGTAGGTCCATCTCGACCTTTTACCAATAATTCTATAGATGAACACCTGGATATGCTAATGGTGTGTCATCATTTAGATAAGTAAGTAGGCCCAACTTGACCTTTCACATAGATGAACACCTTGATATGCTAATGTATGTCATCATCTAGACAAGTAAGTAGAAGGTAGGTGGGGCCGATGCGACCCTTTACCAATAATAATATTATATACCATTTAGATAAGTAAGTAGAATATGTATTATTGTATTGTTTCGAAATTACATTCAAGCTACTTTTGTTTAATTCGCATTAGGAATTTAAAGGAGGATGTAGCATTTGCTGAGTCCAGAATCAGAGCAGAAACAATCGCAGCTGAAGACATTCTACATGACATGGGTGCAATTAGCATGATTTCGTCTGATTCGCAGGTAAAGTTTTACAAAGAAACAAACGGAGTTCTTATGTGTCATCTACAGTAGTTTAAGTGCTAAAGCTCTGTCTACTATCAAATTTTATGTGTGACAAAGAAATGTGATGTGCCCATAATATGAACACGATGATGTCATATCACTACCATTTTAAGCATATCACTACCGTATTTGGGCACATCACACTTTTGTTGTCAAATTAGTTTGATAAGTGTAGACAGATCTTAAAACTGAACCGTACTACTTTGTGAAAGTTAGAAAACTTAAACCACTCCTTGGCAATATAATCTGTGTTAATATGATTTGTTTTTGTTGTTTATGGTGATCGTATATAGGCAATGGGTAGGATTGGTGAAGTGATCGGGCGAACTTGGCAAACTGCAGATAAGATGAAAATATTTCGAAAAAGACTCAACGAGGAAACTGTAAGTTCAGTAGAATCTCTCCTTTCTGTACACCGCATATTATAGATAAACTTTGTTGTGTACCCTTAGGGGTTAACTGTAAATGTTATAATAATGTACTTTTGTTTTAATAGTCTATATGAAAATACAATTAAGTATTTCTTTATTCAATTGTCTTTGTAGGGTGATAATGACAACTACAGAGTAAAGCGATATATTGCCAAATATACCATTAACCCAGCTATTGGACATGGTATGAGCCATCTGATTGGTTCAGTTGAGGTAGGCCTAAATAAATACTTACTTTTTATGTTGTCTTTTATGTGAAGATTTTGTACCTGTGATCACCAAACATACTAAAGTGATATATTCCTTTAAAGATGCATTGTCCCCCAAAAACATGAAAAACTGAAAATTAAATCAGACTTTGAATAGGTTATTTTGTAGTTTTAGTAAAGTGAATCACTTCCGTAGGGCAGTTTTTTTTAGATAAATAAATTTGGATAAAGATCCAATTTTTCGTCAAAGTGGATAACTATTAAGTGACATTAAAATTCATATTCAACAAAAAAAAGTAAACAATTAATTTTCAGGAGGACAATACATCTTTAATAAACACTTTACGTAAGATATGTCTTTATGTCATTACCAGTTTTTTTCACTAATAGCTAGCTGTTTAAATGTTAAGTGTTTCCCTTAGCCTAGTGTGAATACAGCCACAGTATCCTAATGCTCTGAGAGCGATTTAATATTGTTTACTTTACATTTTTCAGTGTAAAAAACTAGCCGATTTGGTTCTGTGGAAGCCAGCGTTTTTTGGTGCTAAGCCAGATATGATTATCAAAGGTGGACAGATAGCCTGGGCTCAGATGGGTAAGATATAGTTTATGGAATTTATGAATCTTCCACAGACATGGGGTGTGCACCAGTAGTGGATCTAGGTTCTCAAATTGCTACTGAACCTAATTTCCTATCATTTGCATATGCATTATGAATGCCCCTCTTCATATCTGTAGTAGATGTGCACATTGAACGCGGACATAATATGGAAGGCCTACACAAACTTCTATAGCCGTTTTCTGATATCCAGCACAAATTATACGATCAAAAAACAATTATAATTGGAACATTTAATAATTATATTGTACACATATTGTTATTTGTATCCTAGGTATGCCAAACGCCTCGATTCCGACTCCAGAACCAGTAAAAATGCGAAAGATGTTTGGCGCTTACGGCAAATCAGTCGGTGAATCTTCAGTGATATTCGTATCCCAAGCCGCAGGTAGTGCAATCAAGGAAAAATATGGAATCAACAAACGTGCCGAACCAGTTCGAGGGTAAAAAAACAAATTAAAATATAAACAGCCCCAATAAAAAATGTATATTTTACTGATTTGTTTTACATTTTTAATAATTAATTTTTAATAATAACGCATAATTAACATAACAATAGTATTATACAGTAGTAGAAATTAAATACAATTAAATCTCTGTCTACACTATCAAACTTTATGTGACAAAAATATGTGATGTGCCCATATATGGACATGATGATGATTGTCATAGCACTACCATATTTGGGAATATCACTAACATATTTGAGCACATCACACTTTTTTGTCAAACTATTTTGATAGTGTAGACAGAGCTTAAGAAGACAATGATCATACAATAATACGTAATGCTACTGCTGATAAGCGGTCGGGGTGGAATAATCAGGAGATATGCATGGACTTCCTAGGGCTGGAATATAATATGTGTTTGGGGTACAGAATTTGAAAGTTTTACTGTTCAGTTTTTACAATAATTCTATTAATATTATATTGACGTTATATTTTACAGATGTCGGCATTTGACAAAACTTGACATGGTACTGAATAACTATCTTCCAGAAATTACTGGTATGTAAATATGATACGATATAAATCCAAAAGCAAAATACTGAAAAATGACAATGCTGTGAGTATCAGTGGCTGGATCTCAATGGAGATACAAAAAAAAGCGAAAAACTAAATCAAAACGATAAAGTAAAACAGCCAGAAAAGTTAGCATAGCTTTCGGGCAACACTAGCCCTTCATCAGTGCACTATGATACGATATAATATACATTTTATTGAAGAAGTATAACTTAAGACCGTGTTTCCGCATCCGTAACAAAAATTACTGAGTTTTTATACCATCTCTATTTTTTATTTTTCAGTGAATCCATCCACGTACAAAGTACACGTTCGAGATCGAGTTGCCAGGGATGAGGAAGAAAAAGAACCAGAGCATTTGACTTGCCCTCCGGCCAATCGGTTGGCATTAGCTCAAAGATACTTCCTGTTTTGAACGATATTTTTGTTGGAATTATTAATAGATATGACATCATTGTATTGAGCATAGCTTTCAATTACATTTCAATTATGTTGTATAAAAATTATCTGGGGATTCGAAGTTGTTTTTATATTACATAATGTGACAAATTGTTCATATGAAAGTATATACTGTAAAACCCCTCCTTTGGGACACCCCTGTTTAGGGGACATTTTAAGGAGGTTATACTATAATTGGTATTTGCACGGTTTAAGTGTGCTTGCATGCAACAATTGTATCATGTATGACCATATAAGAAATGTACGTACATGAGAGTATACCTACTGTATTGGTTAGATACAGTGTAATCTTATAAATATCTAGCTCTACATATTTGATTGCATATTCGTAGAATAATATTGATATTAAATATCCAATACTCAGATGTTTCAATTGCTTGATATAACTGTATATCGGTGGTGAAGAACTACATTAAAAGCAAGTAGTGGAGCATTATAAACTATAATATTAGACTGCAACTGACATACATTGTATGACAAATAAAAATAAAATAATTATTATATTACTGTTAAAACACAAGAATGTAGATGAATTTTTATTGTAACAAATTAAAGTGGAATACCAGAGTATAAATACATTCCTTTTGTATTTACAATAGGAATTTAAACGCGTGCCTAATAATCGACATCGCTTATTTCTTTTACTACTGGCCAATCACATGTCGACTTTTGTTGACGTCACTGGCATTGAATGGTGGCGGGATAGTTATAAACTCTTCAGAAAGTATGGTGTGTGGAAAACAACGTCTATCCCCTGCGTCTGCTCAGTAAAAGTCAAGGAATTACGTTGTTTTCATGATAAAAGCCCTGGAATATATGGATATCAGGGAAAAGTGTAGGCAACGATTGAATTTCAAGGCAACGCACGTACAATACATCCAAACAGTACAAAAAATGTAAGTATGCCTAGGCCTAGGCTCATAGAGTAGTAGCAATTAATAACAGAAGTAGTAGTGGTAGGTGGTGAATAAGTACGAGTTCTACAATGTGACCTAGGCTAATTAAATACTTTTTTTTTTTTTTTTTTTTTTTTTTTTTTTATTTCATTTCATCACATACATAATACAAAATTAATATATAAAGGCAACGTAACTATTAAAACGATATAATACTCTCTCAAAAATAAGAGAGTAATGAAATTAAAGAAAAAAAAAAATAATGTATCGCAAAAATACACTTAATAATAATCATTTTGCTAATAATATGGTTGCCTTGTATTTTTGGTAAATGTGAAATAAATGATTATAATTAAGTAATTGTTTTTTGATTTTGCAACTAAATATGTACCACTTTGTAATTAAAATTAAAATGTTTGCATCACTGTGTGTTTTTCCAAAACCAAAACATATACTTTCTTTGGTGATAATTAAGTTATTGTTGATATTTCGATACATATATTGTTTTACATTTTCCCAAATGTTCTTTACCAGATCACATTCAAAGAACATATGTAGCAGTGTTTCCTGCTTTTCCTTGCAAAAACTACACATTGGTGAATCGACCTTTGACATCTTAAAGAGCATTGTATTTGTATAAATTATACGATGAATAAATTTAAATTGAACATTTTTTAGCTTAGTGTCATTTGTACAGGCGTGTAAATTTGAGAAAAGGTTTTTCCAATTAAGTTTGTTGTCAAACTCCTTTTCCCATTTGGATTCAATTCCAATTGGCTCTTCAACATTTTTTAATATAATGTGTTTATAGATATAATGACAATTTCTCGTTTTCACAGAAATGAATGTCTGCAATTTGGATTCAACTTCATTCGTTGTGTTTATACCTTGTTCAATTAATTTCTGTTTCCAGAGCTTTGGAATTGAATTTACAATCTGGTGATATAATAAGAAGTCTGGTTTAAAATTATATTTTTGGTTAAATTCGTCTAGTTCTAATATTTTCCCTTCTTTGTTCACGATATCTTTTACATAGTTTACATTTTTAACCAACCAATTTTTTTCAACTTTAAATTCTCTTTTATCAAAACATGAGTTGTTCCATAAAGATTGATTTAAGATGTCCTCTATCGTATACGGTTCTACAAAATTGTATTCACTCCACGCAGAGAGTATATCTTTATGGAACCTTTCAAATTGTTTTAATATTTTTGAAGATTTAGAAAAGTTGGTTTCGAAAACAATATTTCCTCCAACCTTTTTAATCTTACTTTTTAAAAACACTTTCCACTTGGATTGATTTCCATCAAGATATCTTTTCACCCAACATGATTTGAGAGATGTACAGTAACTCTTAAAATGGATATGAAAGGGTTCCTAGCAATATCATTTTATTGGCTCAACGTGTAGATCAATCAGTTTTAAGCTTGCCATAGTCATACTTAATGTTTTGGAGGACGACAACGCCCTCAAAACGCCCCTGAGAAACCTGTGAAAAACTTTTTGTGACGTCACTAAAAGTTATTTTTGTATTACAGAGATAGGAATTTAGCAGTAAATCATTGATTGATGCAAAAGCATGGTAGTAATTACTTATCGCTTTGATATTTTTATTCTTGGATAAGTATGTTAGCCTAATCGAATAAAATTAATTCATATTATCACCCATGTTTTTTTTTAAACGGATTTTAATTTCGTTTTTCAAGGCCACCTTTTACGAAATTCATAGCCAAATCAGGGCCAAATGCCTATCTTGCTGGGTACACGGAGTTATTTTGCGCATGCGTGAGAATCACAGAGTCGATCACACCTTGGCCTCTCTCTCGACCCTCCTCTCGCGAGCGATGTTTATTTCGCTATTTATTATACACGTATTATTGAAACATTCATTTTATTATTATTTCGTTGTAATTAACTGAAATTGATGGAAATTCGTCCACATCGTCTTGTTAACACTAACATCGTTTTGAAGAAACGGTTGGACGAGTAAATGGTGTTTGACAATGCCATGGCCTGGAGCTAGCTAGCCTACCTAGGTCTTTTTAGTAGTGATGACTGCTGGATACGGTGTTTAGTCGCCCGGCCAGCGTGTTTTTTTTTTCCAGGACGAACGTGGGCAGAAGTCATGAATAATTCATTACCTTACTTATTTTCTATTATAAAGAATTGAAAGATAGCTGATCTACTTCCTAAATATACTAAACCTAACCCTCTAAATAATCTCTCTCAACTATTAAAAAAAACATGTTCATGAAAGACCTCGAACCGAGGGCTTCAGCGTAATAGGTTAAAGCCTTTACCACTAGACCAAACATTTCGGTTGGCAAACGTTGTTTACACTAATTATTTAATCTCTCTGCATTCTTATATAGCGCCCTCTATAATGTTCCCTATTATGTCATAATTAATCATGAATTATTCATGATTCTGCCCACGTTCGTCCTGGAAAAAAAAATTACGCGCCCGGCCAGAGGTGAGAGAGCGTATGCTCCTTGATGTATCGTTGAGGGTGTTAATGGCAGGCACAATTGTGTTACCGTATTATGTATATACACATTATTTATAAGTACGTTTATTAATATTGTTGTGTGCTGTAGTGTCCTGACTCTAACGCATTATTAAAATATTTTTTTGTTAGTACATGCCGCCCTAGCTAGGCTAGGCAACACTGAATACTAAATATTAGGATTCCCAATAAAATGAATAAAGGTGGATTTTCTCTAATGTAGTAATAACGCTTATAACAGGCCAGGCCTAGTTAGGGGTATTTGAGCTTGTATCATATACAGTAAATAAACAATTCATTTGTATTTATACCTACCAACGGGTCTATAATTGGAGTGCAACTATGATAATTGATGGACGGGATAAGCAAATGTATTTATTGATAGGAATGGAAGCACAAATTATAATATTAAGGTAACAGATACTGAGCATTGCTATTTTAAACTGATCAAACCTACATAATACATTATACTAAATTATTATTTTGTTTTGAGGGCAGATAAACATGTGCTTATTCATTTTCATTTTTTCAGGTGAATAGAAAGAAAGATGCCCAGCGTACTTTATAATAGATGCTACTTGGATCATGCTTGCACGATACATTTATGCAGTATACCAAGACACCAAGTATAGAATGAGCGCAGACAATTAAAATTACAGAACTAAATATTTATGAAGAATACTAGTAAAATATGCATAATAGTCATACTGTAACTATGGTAATGTACTACCAGACAGTACACTAGTAGCAGTGCATCATATAGTGTTTGTTTTTAACCATCTAAATGGGTCTGGGTATATAAACAAATAAACCACTACTGTACTTCTTTTTTTATTTATTTAGCCAAATACTATGTACAATGGACATTTATGAAAGAATCCATCTCTTGAATATGATGGAGCTGGCTGGTGTAGATAGAATTAAAATGTATCACTCAGGTCTCAAATGTAATTTATGTCCCGTTTGAAAAATCCTGCTTGTAGACAGGTTCCATTTCTCAAAAAACGGCCTAGAAAACGAATCAAGAAGCATTTTTGGGTAGAAGCTGGGATCCACTTGATTTAGGATATTTCGACCTCACTGATTACGAATATGGCGGATCCCAAGCGAAATTCGGCCATCTAAGCCCTTAATTTGCATAATTAAAAATGGCGGCCATTTTTTATAATTACCCTATATCTCGAGAACCACTAGTCACAGATAATTAATTTTGGTTTCAAAATGTTTTAAATATATGTTTTTATATTCACTTTAATGACACATTTTCTCAAAAAATGGATGCAAGTCTTATTTCTGACATTTTGACCTTTGACCTTGATTTATCGTATCTCAGTAACCAATAATCGGAGAGACACGAAATAGGGCTCAAATTGTTCAGAAACTATACATTCATATTTATTATAATGAAATGTTTTTACAAAAAATGGCCGATTCTACAACTATTGACCTTTGAACTATTAGTCAAATATAAAAATATAATAATAATATAACTTTGAAAATTGTGGTCTTATGAATTTTGTTTTTGTTTTAAATTGTTTAAAACATGTGTGTTTCTATCCAGTCTAATGGCACATTTTGTACAAGAATAGCCGATAGTATGGTTATTGACCTTTAAACTACAGCATAGGCCTACTGTATACTAAATATAATTGCATATCTATGAAATTATTTATACACAATAATAATTAGTAAAATTATAAAATTCACTGCCATCAAATATGATGTATTATGATTTATATAGATTTAAAAAAATTTGAACACGCAAGTTACATTTGTTGAAATTTGAAATTACCTGCCATCAATATGATGGAGTATGATTATAGATTTTTTTTAATGTGAACATGTCAGCTACATTTGGAAATTACCTGCCATCAATATGATGGATTATGATTATAGATTTAAAAAAGAATTTGAACACGTAAGCTACATTTGAAAATTACCTGCACCATCAATATGATAGATTATGATTATAGATTTAAAAAAAGAATTGTAGCACGTCAGCTACATTTGGAAATTTGGAAATTACCTGCTATCAATATGATGGATTATGATTGTATAGATTTAAAAGAAAATGTGGACACGTAAGCTACATTTGAAAATTACCTGCCATCAATATGATGGATTATGATTATAGATTTAAAAAAGAATTTGAACACGTCAGCTACATTTGGAAATTACCTGCCATCAATATGATGGATTATGATTGTATAGGTTTGAAAGAAAATGTGAACACGTAAGCTACATTTGGAATGAACATGTTAAGGGCATCAGTTTTGATCATTCATGCAAAGGTTTCCGTCATCTTTAGCGTTGTTACAGCGGCATAAAGCTGTACATGGTAGTTTTGACTTCTTGCACCTACATCTATTGGTTATGCATCGTGTTTTGCGTCCACAATAAATCATCTCTAACGAAAGAGTAGGAATAGCTTCATTTTTCAGAAGCACTGGTTGAAGTTTACCATTAGATAGCTCCCAACCAAAATCTGTTGGTGATGGCAAATGCTGGATATTGGCGATACAGCTTTTTTCCATACGAGTGCTTGGAAGTGTGCTCTTTTTATATGTTGGTGCACTGCATAGCTTGTTGGAGGTAATGCCCCTGGTTTGTTTTTTTTTAAACATGGCATGCCAAACTTCATTGGTACTTTTAACTTGACCAACACCGTAAACGTAACAAATGAATCTTTCCGATTTCATAATAACTTGGTCACTGATAGGTTTCTCCCAGGTCTTTAATTAGTTCATAATTTTTGTTTAATACTTCCCATGCCGATGCCTTTGAGTGACCACTTAGATATGAGCAGGGAAGAGTTAAATTACTGTATGTATGTATTAATGTAATTTAACTCTTCCCTGGATATGAGGTAGTATCGCATCCACTAATAGTGTGGAATGGAATCAGTGCTTTTGCAGAACCATCCGGCAAGGCTTGAAAAATGTCTTTTATAGATACTTTCTTTTTTTGGATGTCCCTGTCATCATCCATTTGGATACCATGCTTTGGTAGTGAGACACTAGAATCACTAGTACGTCTGTATCCCTAGAAGCAACTACAACTGTGTCGTATCGGACATTGGCAGCATGACAAGTCGCGTGTCCGCTTCTTCATGATCTGCTACCAGAGACAACGTATTCGTGTAGACTTTTGATGATTTAACAACTGATTCTTCCATAAATCCACCAGCTGTGACAATTTCTTTGTCTATAGGAGCTTGGCAAATCAACTCCTCTGATAGAAATCGTGCCAGATCTGCTTTATTTTCTTGTAATGCCAAAAAGTTCGACCAGCAATTTGGCTGGCTGTGTTTTGGTTCATCTTTGTCTGGTGGTGTCCTTTATCGACAGTTTTAAGTTAGGCATGCCATGTTTTAAAAAAAAACAAAACCAGAGGCATACCTCCAACAAGCTATGCAGTGCACCAGCATATAAAAAGAGCACACTTCCAATCACTCGTATGGAAAAAAGCTGTATCGTCAATCCAGCATTTGCCATTACCAACATATTTTGGTTGGGAGCTATCTAATGGTAAACTTCAACCAGTGCTTCTGAAAAATGAAGCTATTCCTACTTCGTTAGAGATGATTTATTGTGGATGCAAGACACGATGCATAACCATATAGATGTAGGTGCAAGAAGTCAAAACTACCATATACAGCTTTATGCTGCTGTAGCAAAGGCTAAAGATGACGGAAACCTTTGCATGAATGATCAAAACTGATGCCCTTAACATGTTCATTCCAAATGTAGCTTACGTGTTCACATTTTCTTTCAAACCTATACAATCATAATCCATCATATTGATGGCAGGTAATTTCCAAATTTCCAAATGTAGCTGACGTGTTCAAATTGTTTTTTAAATCTATAATCATAATCCATCATATTGATGGCAGGTAATTTTCAAATGTAGCTTACGTGTTCACATCTTTAAAAATCTATAATCATAATCCATCATATTGATGGCAGGTAATTTTCAAATGTAGCTTACGTGTTCACATTTTCTTTCAAACCTATACAATCATAATCCATCATATTGATAGCAGGTAATTTCCAAATTTCCAAATGTAGCTGACGTGTTCAAATTCTTTTTTAAATCTATAATCATAATCCATCATATTGATGGCAGGTAATTTCCAAATGTTGCTGACATGTTCACATCTTTAAAAATCTATAATCATACTCCATCATATTGATAGCAGGTAATTTCCAAATGTAACTTGCATGTTCATTTTTTTTTAAATCTACATAAATCATAATACATCATATTTGATGGCAGTGAATTTTATAATTTTACTAAATTATTATTGTGTATAAATAATTTCATAGTTATGCAATTATATTATATTTATTATACAGTAGGTCTATGCTGTAGTTCAAAGGTCAATAACCATATGTCATAAGACCAACATTTTCAGAGTTATATTATTATATTTGACTAATAGTTCAAAGGTCAATAGTTGTAGAATCGGCCATTTTTTTGTAAAAACATTTCATTATAATAAATATGAATGTATAGTTTCTGAACAATTTGAGCCCTATTTCGTGTCTCTCCGATTATTGGTTACTGAGATACGATAAATCAAGGTCAAAGGTCAAAATGTCATAAATAAGATTTGCATCCATTTTTTGAGAAAATGTGTCATTAAAGTGAATATAAAAACATATATTTAAAACATTTTGACACCAAAATAAATTATCTGTGACTAGTGGTTCTCGAGATATAAGGTAATTATAAAAAATGGCCGCCATTTTTAATTATGCAAATTAAGGGCTTAGATGGCCGAATTTCGCTTGGGATCCGCAATATTCGTAATCAGCGAGGTCGAAATATCCTAAATCAAGTGGATCCCAGCTTCTACCCAAAAATGCTTCTTGCACCATATTTCAGAGGAAATAGAACTTGTCTATTGTTCCAAACTCATTATGATACATTTGTTCAATAAAATTACTTCCACACACTATTTCTGCCATATAATTTGTTGATGTTTACAATTTTATTACTAGTACTATTACAGTTCTTCAAAGCCATCTCATGTACTGTTGATTCCATAAATCTGCAAAGATAAGACCAATAAATGGATGGAAATGTACTATTATTTTTATTCAATCCTACCTAGGCCCTATAGTATTATATTTTATGACTTGGTAACAAACAGAAAGAGGTTATTATTTAATTACAGTTACTAACTAAACTATAATAATCCTCTCTGCCTCACCTCTGCTCTACTTTAATTATTAGTATTATTATAATATACTGTATTACTATATTATTATTAGTCAATAACAAGTCAGAGCCAAAAACAAGTTCAACACAAGCTTACCTTTTTTATTTACGTCGCCTTTTACATACGTCTACGCCCGCGCCTTGTCCACTTCCTGGAGGTTCATCGGTGGACCGGCGACTACTACTCTCTTGTACTGTAGGCCATGGAGTAACTCCATGTGTAGGCCTGGCCTGGCCTAGCCTAGTAGTATATTACTAGCGAATTTAGAAGAAACTATAGTCTACTAGACCTAGCCTAATTTGTAGTCTGCGTGAGTGGTTTAGTGTGAGATGTACAAATACACACTTTCTTCTTTTCACGTACAATCTTTGCAGACATAACTTTTTATTGATTTGTGAAATATCGATATTTTCTACGACTGCAGCAACAGGGAGCTTGCAACACGTGAGTCTCGTGTAGGATGGGTTTGTTTATTTTGTTTACACCACACAGTCCGCGAACGAGACAAGGCGGTGATTGGACTGTATTAAAATTCATTAACCAATCACAAAACGACTGCTGCCGTGGCTACAACCCCGGGTGTTTCAAACTCTAAATTTGACGATCTCGTACGTGCGTATAGAACGTTCATAAAAATTAAGATGGCGTGGCAGTTAGTCGGCCATTTTGCGGACGTTTTATACCAAAATTTAATTTGTTTATTTCTCAAGTTCTACTAGGTATTTGAATCTAATTTTTTGTGTGCTGTTTATTAACATTAAAAGGATTCATACAAAGTCATTTTTGTGAAATTTTAAAATCCTTTCATATCCATTTTTTAATATGGGGAATTTTTAACCCCCCTTCGTCAAAATTGTTAAGCATGACTTTTCTTTTGACTTTATCGGGTTTTCCGTTCCATATAAATTTAAAAATTTTACTTTGAATATCTTGAAGGAAACAATCGGGTGGGTCTGGTAAATTTGAGAAAACATACGTGAATATCGGGAGAAACAGTGACTTAATAATAGTTGCTTTTCCAAACAAAGTAGGCCTAAGTGAGCGTTGTTTCCACATATTTAATACTTGTTCAGCATTTTTAGCCTTATTTGGAAAATTGAGTCTGAAAATATCATTAAAATTACAAGAAATATTAACACCCAAGTATTTTACTGGGCCTTTGGTCCATGAAATACTTTTCTCAGATGGCGTTTTATAGTCGCAGTTTCTTAACGATCCTATTCTCATAATGTTACTTTTTTCATAATTAATTCTGAGTCCAGAATATATAGAAAATTCATCCAGTATATCTATAATCGGTTTAATTGAGTTTTGGTCTTTGAGAAAAAACACAGTGTCATCTGCAAATTGGCTAATTCTTATGTCTACATTATTGTACTCTATACCTTTAAATGTGTCTGATTGACGTACCATGTTACCTAGTGTTTCTGCACAAATTATAAAAAGATATGGGGATAAGGGACATCCTTGACGCAGGCCTCGTTTTAAATTGAAGAATTTTGATGTTACCCCGTTATTTATAACGCAACTAACAATGTCTTTATATAATATTTTTATCCAATTTATCATATTTTTACCAAAGCCAAATCTCTTAAGAGACATATCAAGGAAGTCCCATTTCACCTTATCGAAAGCCTTTTCGAAATCTACAAAAAATAGTAAGTTTGGCTTGTTGTGCATTTCTGCATATTCTATTACATCATAGACTAATCTTATGTTTTCTCCAATATATCTGCCTTTAAGAAAGCCCGTTTGATCAGGATTAATTACTGATGGCAGCACACATTTTAAACGAGTCGCAATGGCTTTTGCTAAAATTTTATAATCCACATTTAAAAGCGAGATGGGACGCCAGTTTTTCAATAATAGCGGAGATTTATCTTTTTTCGGTATAAGTGATATCACCCCTCGTTTCTGGGAGATACTTAAAAACCCGGATTGGAAAGAATAATGGTAAGCGTTAATTAGCGTATCTTTTATATCATTCCAAAATAGTTTATAAAACTCGGCAGGAAAACCATCTGTCCCAGGGGTTTTATTGTTATCCATCGCCTTTAATGCTTCTAAACATTCTGTATCTCTAAGGGGCTGGTCACATATAGATTCATCATCTTTATTGATTTTATCTATGTGTATCTTGTCAAAAATATCAGCAGGGTTGACATTGTTATTTTCGCCTTCAAAACTATATAATGATTCATAGAATCGTTTTTCTTCATTTATTATATCGTCGGGGTTAGTTATGTCTCCATTATCTGTTGTAATTTTAGTTATATGCTTTTTATTATAATTCCTCCTCTCTAAATTAAGAAAATATTTCGTGCTTTTTTCTCCTTCTTCTATCCAACGGGCTTTGGATCGAATCAGTGAGCCACGTGTTCTAATTTCATAGATTGATTCTAGTTCGTTTCTTTTAATTTGGATCATTTCGGTTATTTTTTCATTACTGTTTACGCAATATTGCTCTTCTAAGGTTTTGATTTCATTGTTTAATCGATCCACGTCTTTTTTAATTGTTTTATTTAGTCTACCAGAATACGACATTGATGTTCTCCTTGTATTACATTTTATCATTTCCCATACAGTATGTGGGTTATTTTCTAAACATTCTTCTTTTGTGTTTTTTATGGTTTCTTTAATTTCTTTAACGTATTGTGGGTCACTTAAAAGGCTTGTATTCAGTTTCCAGAAACCTGACCCTCGTTTACTTGTTATTCCATGTATTGATAACGTAATCAATGAATGGTCACTTTTAAAACCCGGTGATATTAAAGTTTTTTCAACTTGAGACCAAAGTTCATAGGATATAAGAAAATAATCTAACCTACAGAACACTTTTGGAGATTGATTGGAGTGCCATGTAAATTGGGTTTTAGTTGGATTTTTCTGTCTCCAGATGTCAATTAAATTATAATTGTCTTTTATACTATTTATTTGTTCTACAGATCTCGGGTGAATTTGACCTCTTCCATTTTTCTTATCCAGATCAGGTTCAAGAATTGTATTAAAATCTCCGCCTATTATTAGAGAGTACTGTGCGAACTCCTCAATTTTATTATTAAATTGTTCAAAAAAGAAACTGTTGTCATCATTTGGTCCATATAAATTTGCAATTGTAATATGTTTATCCTCTATTTGTATATTCATAATAATAAATTTCCCATTTTGATCATTGTATATGTTTCCTATTTTGTAGCTGACATTTAATTTTAAGAGAATACAGACTCCAGCCGAATTATTCTTTCCATTGCTAAATTTAATCTCAGAACCCCAGTCATTACGCCACGCAGTTTCCAGCTCATGTGTGCAGTGGGTTTCTTGTAGGAGATATATGGAGAAGGGTTGATCCCTTAGCCAATTAAATACGGTGCTGCGTTTAAAAGGGTTTCTAAGCCCCCGTACATTTAAACTACATATATCTATGCTACCCATATTTATTTTTTTGTGGTTTTATTACTGTCTGCGTTATTATTATACATTTAGTTATATCAGAGAGATAATAACAATTGAGATCATAAACGTCGTTATAGATACTAGATACTAGATGCTAATTAAATACTTGCTCGTGACGTGTATGATGAGCATGCACCTGTAGCATTAAATTATGCGTTAATCCCTGACATTTTACCACACTCGACAAGATCAATCGTTATCAGTCAAATGTTCAATGTGTATGTTTATAATTATTATGAAATTAGAATTTGTATAGGGGAACGAAATTAGTCGAGTTTGTTGCATGCTTTCGAAAAAATAACTAAGATTTTCAAGCGCGTGCTTGAAGCTAAAATAACGAGAGCGAAGATTTCACGCGCAGGGGCTAGGCCTTCGCATGTGCGCGCCGTTGTCGTAGTGTCACTATGACGACAATTAAGTAACGTAACTAAGATCTTATTCTGAGAGACTAGCCAAGCTAGTAGTAGTGGTCTTAAAATGAGTGTGTAATTACGGGATACTGTACAAATGAAAGAGGTTAGTAGTTTTATTATTTTTAATATGAATATAACCAGGTGTCTTTTGACATTTCTTGTCCACATAAAAATAGCCTGGATCGTCCATTTATCGTTTACTAGGCTGGAAAACGATTATTTTTATTTAATAATCATATACGAGTCCTAGCTATAGCCTGGAATGTTAAATGTTCTTGGTTTTTTGCTAGACGTTTCATGTTCTTCATATTCTTAGTTTGATTGGTGATTTGAATGTCTAGGCCTAGAGTGAGGCATACGGATCAAAAGTGTAATAGGCTTAGTTAGGCCTTTCTATGCCTAGTTATTAGTTATTATAGGCCTAAATCGTTGTTTTGACCCATGGAAGAATCCTGTCAATAATACATAACGTCCTAATTACATATGTTGCCAAGTAGTAGGCCTTACTTAGGCCTATGTGGGGGAATTTTTGGTGATGATCCAAACAAACTTATTTTGATTCTCGCGGGATTTCAGCAATTATTTTACACTAAGATCACAGGTCTGATTGCAGATGAGGGCCATAAATTCCACAATTGTATTTTTTTCTAGTTCGTGATAACCTAACATCTCGATGCCTAATCAAGATTTCACAAAATATTCATGCTACCAAAAAGAAACTTAGACTGGAACGAATATCTCTTTCAAGAACCAGTAGATCCTAGACCAATTGAGAAGAAGGTGTCGTTCCGTCTAGAACCAATTACAACGAACACCAGCGGGGGTCCATCTGCGTCCACAGTATCCACTCGTCCAGGCGATACTCCATCGGGAAAGCTACGATTTGGACCAATAGAACGATCAAGAATTAAAGAATTACGTAACTATAACGCATCAACAATGTTGAAAAACTTCCAACTGCCTTTAGTTTTCAGAAAGCAATTTTATCAGAACTATCCGTCAGGATTTCTCCCGCCTATTCAAAAAGTGGTTCCAGATTGCCAGCGTGCGTCTAGGTGGCGCGCGCCATTTTCAAAATCATCAAAAGTTGTCAGTATCCCGCCAGTTGAGAGAAGGGCTACTGGATTCAAAAGTTTAAAATGCCGATTAGAAGCAAAGGGTGTGCACGTGAGCGCGCCCAAATTAGAAAATATAGAAAAATCAGACTATAGAAAATCGGACAAGAAGGCAGACGATAAGAAAGCAGAAGATAAGGCAGAAGATAAGAAAGCAGAAGATAAAAAAGTAGACGAGAAGGCAGACAATAAAAAGGCAGAAGATAGGAAACTAGACGGCAAGAAGGCAGACGATAAGAAAGCAGACGATAAGAAGGCAGACGATAAGGCAGGAGATAAGAAAGCAGACGATACGAAGGCATGAGACAAAGGAAAGTCACCATTGTAAAAACGGATAAATGTTCTTCAGATCATAATCATTAAATAAATTGCCAGCAGATATTAATATACAAAGACAATTTTATTTTATTTCTTTGTTGTGTTCACATACAAAAACAACACAATACTACGATCTTTGTTTCACTTTTTGAAACAACTAAGCTTTGCTGTCAAAATAAATCATTAAAATAAGAATTACTCAGAATTCTGTGTTACTTTTTTCATTTAAAATGTTTAGATTAAGTTAATATTACTATTGTTACGAGTGACATTTTTCAGCTTGTGGCGCCCCATACCTGTAGAGCTAAAATATCCATTTTGTTTATCATGGAGGAATTTCCATGTTTGATATTTACACAATTCTATTAATTATATAGACCCTTGTCTGCACATTTCCAAAACGACACTTTACTTTACTGTAATGCAATTTCCTTAAGCCACATTCACACTTGAAATGAAACAATAGCTTTACTCTACTAAACCCTTAAGCTCTGTCTACACTATCAAACTAGTTTGACATAAAAAGTGTGATGTGCCTAAATACGGTAATGATATGACATCATCGTGTCCATGGCCACACCCCATTTTTTGTCACATAAAGTTTGATAGGCATTATTTTTTTATGAGTTTCATTAAATTACTTTTCTCTTATGAACATACAATAACTCTTAGCATTACTATACACTTCAAAATTGAGTGAACCTAGCCTCTGGAATGTGTTTTCTAGTCAGAGCTTTTTACGCAGTACCAGAACCGTGCACGGTGATCATCACTGCACGTTAGTAAGCCAGGACTGGTGGGTGAATGCACCATCATACGTACCAAGTTGTTGTGTCCTGCAAGACAATTTGTAAACAAAAATCAACACTTTTATTTGTAAAGCTCTGTCTAGACAAGCATTATGTTACAAAACAATGTGATGTGCCCATATGGACATGATGTCATATCACTACCATATTTGGGCATATCACAACCATATTTGGGCATCACTCTTTTTTTGTTTTTTTGATAGTGTAGACAGCTTAAGATTTATAACAGATTTATTGGTATTAGTGTATTAAATGGATTGTTAAAAGGGAATGTTGACTTAGGTCACTCCATTAATCCATAATTAAATTCATATACCAACTTGGAATAAAAATGAAATTGAGGGAAGCATTGCATGCTAAATCATTAATCATATTGTTTAAAAATATATCCAAACATAGAGGCCTCATTAGCATCTGAGTTTTGTGTACAAATATCCAGTTTAAAATGTTCATTCTAAATGATGTGGGATTGATGAGGTATTTTTTAATTAATGCTTTAGTATAGTACTCCCAACTTTTAATTAATGTAACTCGCTTTGCTCGCGTACCATCTAGGTCATGCCCACAGATGGTTCTCAGGTGGTTAAAATCAGTACCGAAAGTACGAACCAACTTTATATACCATCGAGCAAACATTCTAAAAGCAACGCACGATTTACCAAATTTTGCCCTTACGTAAATTTATATATAGATACCAGTATGTTAGCTTACCTAACGAGAGTAGCCTATTACGCTCTGCATTTCTCGAGTCCCAACAACATAAACTGTTTGTTCTTTCATCGGGGAAGAAAACTACAAAGAAAAGAAAGTCAAATTTGAAATTGGCTTACATAACCTACATTGCAGACTGTTTGAGTTGAATCCGAGTAGACAAGTCGTCTCAAGATTTTTTAATGAGGGTGATCCATCCAGAAATTGCTGATCATTAGGGACCCTCAGAGGTTCACAAGACAAACATATACACAAGATGCCCTACATAAACAAAGTCTTTGGAAGTGGAGTTGTAATTTTGTCCTTAGAAAAAATCCTGACATGTGACGGGATTTGAACCCAGGACCCTTGGAGTGTTAACCAAGCATCAGAACCACCAAGCAACAACTCCACTCTAGCGTCAGTCGTAGTTTTTAGGTCATTGGGAGAACTTTAAACATGTTAAATTTTCTCAGGACGAGGCGGTTCGCCAGGCCTTGTTGTATGATGCTGTATGGGTTAGCCTTTAGTCGACTACGTACCATAATCCTCCGTGTGATTGAACACGGCAGTTGTTCTGTGATTCTGTTTCTCGACTCCAGCACCAGTGTACGTAATTAATGCTCTTCCTGTGGCTATCTCCCATAGTTTTACAAGCGAATCTTTACCACTAGATAAAATATACTGCAAAAAATAAAGTAATAATACTGTATGACCAAATATAGTGCAAGATAATACTTGAGCATGGGATTGTACTCATTCCATAGGTAGCATGTTTTTATATTGTACATGGCAAAAGACATTGAAAAATATTACAGCACGTACTCAAAAGTATGCGGGGTGAACAAGGTCAAAGCCTACGGCAACTAACGTTGGAACAAGCAGGTTTGATTTCACGCAGGCGGGGCAAACACAATTGTTGGAAGAGCATTTCCTTACGTTGCGTCAGTTGAGTTGCTAGTGGGACCCAAGCTTAAAATAGCAAAGTTATTACCTTGGAGTTTCTTGAAAACCTAACAGAGCAAACTTTTTCTCCTCCGTGAGCCTTATTGTAGGTGGACACACATCTGTTGCTGACACCATCCCAGATTTTGATAGCGCCATCTTTACTTGCACTAACATATAAGTTAGCTGATGGACAGTATTGTACCTGAAGAAGAATTACAATATAGTGTACAGCATCTACACAAAAGATGTTTCCTATTTCCTTTACAATTTCTACATATACTGTTGATATGTAACAATGCCAACAATATGGTTAAGCTCTGTCTACACTATCAAACTTTATGTGACAATACAAATTTTATGTGCTCATATATGGACATGATGATGTCATATCACTACCATATTTGGACATATCACTAACCTATTTGGGCACACCACATTTTCTTTGTCAAACTAGTTTGATAGTATAGACAGGGCTATAGATTTTGCTGCTGTCCTTTAAGCTTGGTTCCAACTAGGACACAACGCAAGGACCTAAGCTCAAGTAGCCTGACCAATCACAAGCGAAGGATTATTCAAACAAAGTGTCACTTGCGTTGTACAGATGCATTGTTATTTTAAAGAAACAAAATAAATGTATAAAAAAACAGGTCAAAAAATACTTTTTATCACTATATGCTGATTAACAACACCTTTGTTTTATTTAAGTTCTATATACTTGTTCTTATGTAAAAGGGTCCTACAAAAAAACGAAGCTACAGCTTTTTTATGCAGGATCCCTGTTTTCAGTTGTACTGTAATTATGATGTACTGTAATTGATGACTAAATAAATGTGGAAAAAATTAAATGAAATTGTGTCCTAGTGGGAAACAATCTTCAGTAGCCTGATATGACACTCCTCTAACTTACTGCTGTTATGGATCCTGTGTGTTGGTCAACAGGGTTACATGACACAAAACACTGCAGTGTGTTAGCATCATACAGCCGTACTACAAAATAAATATTAATATACGGTTTAACAATTTATTTAATATGTGCAATATTAAACATTAGTAATATTATTTGACCTGGTGTTATTTATATTAATTTATAGCATCTTTTAAAGTATAGATTGGTGGTTATCATGGCTTACGATTCCTGGGTTAAAATTCTTTTTAAATCTTAAATTTTTTCTTACGACAAAAAAATGTAGAGCATCTTACAATGCATGTATACCTGTTTAATGAATGTATTTAGCACTGAGCATTACTTGGGGAACTAAACATGCCCTATTTATGGCTAGGTTTATTATCCCTATATAGTAATAATACATGATACATACACCCTTGGTTACAAGCCAGTGTGTTTTTTTAAAAAAAGGGGACAATTCGTCATGAGCTAGAGGCTAGTTTACCTACATTAGGCATATTTACCATACTTTCATTGGGGTGATCTCTAGTGTGAAAATGGCACTTCAGAAAAAGGGGGGTTCGTTTGAACACTCGAAAAAAACAGACAACTGTTCATTTGAGGTGAATGATCAATTCCTTACATGTCGGGTGCTTTGTTCCTACAACTAGAAAATCTCCAGAAGGGTGGAAAGAAAGACATTTTATCTTCTCAGCTTCCTTAATTGTCTTGTAAGCCTTTTTCACTGATGATTTTGAATAATCATAAAGTTTAATAGTGTAGTCTTTGCTGCCAGACGCTAGAATTGGTACGCTGGGGTGAAAGTCTAGTGCTGTTACAGACTAAGAAAGCAAAAAACAGTAATTAATTAATTAATTAATTAGTTAATTAATTAATTAATTAATTAATTAATTGGCATACAAGTAACGTAGTTTTCTAGTGGATGAAACCAGAAAATCTTCCGTAACTTTTATGTAAAATATACTTTTATATACTAGTATAAGAATAAAAATGAGCAAATGTTTACTGCTTTCCTTGGGCATCACATATTAATTTATTTCACCATAATATATTCAAAATGATACCTCGATAATGTACTGTATCAAGTCTTCATGGAAAAATACTTTAAAATGGAGGTTCTGTGTGCACATCGGAAGTTTTTTTGTGATGAGTGGGTTTTACCTGATTTTATATGGTTCAAATTCAGCCCCTGTTGATGGGCCTGTTTCTGCTGCATAAAAATAAACCGGTTAAAATCGGTGTGAATAAATTAACTTCATTTTCTTGGGAGCAGAAACAGGACAAATTTGTGATAACCAGTTAAAAGGCAGCGCAAAATAACCATTTAACCGGTTATCGCTGGGCAATTTTCAGCTACAACACGAAATAACGGTTATTTGATTGACAGCTGCTGACCCCGAGTCAACTACATGGCAATAACGTTTGAATTAACCGCCAGGACCAATTGCATTTTGGGAAATTCTAACGATTTTTGTCAATGACCACCCATTGATTTAACCTGTTATTTTGGAGCACAAATTGAGCAGAAACGAGATCTTGTTACATTTAATCCATTTTAAAATAAATGGTTAATTTGCTTTTTGCAGCAGAAACAAACCAAGTGAGTTTATGAGAGCCTGCTGTTCAAGTAGTAGAGCTTTGTTTGCAAAAAAGATTATCACACCAAGAATAAACAAATGACATACTTCTAAATGATCATATAATGTCCTAATAACTGGATGGCTTTCCATATTACTCTGTTGGTTGTCATTGGCAGTTGAACTTAAAGGTGCAGAACTTTTTGCAAGCATTCTCTCTACATCAAGTATCTGTAAAAAAAAAAAGTGTTCAACCCTAATTCCATCCATAAGTCCACTATTATCTATGTATACACAAATGAATCTCCTGGTCATTCCAGTCAAGGAAAGAAACATCTACTCTTCTTTTTTTTACCTCCGCCAAGGAGGTATATGTAATCGATCGCATGTGTTTGTCTGTTTGTTTGTTAGCAGGATTACTCAAAAAGTAATTACAAGGTCTTTACCAAAATGAATGTACAGATAGATATGTGGTCAAGGACCATTCCATTAAATTTTGGGACCATTTCAGACCACGGTCCCAATTCTGGACCACTTTTTAGTATACTTTTCAGACCTGTTAGTGTTAAAAGATAGGACAAAATTGTTCAAAAGCCGGCGAGCAGTCTTAAAGTAACAAGTAAACTGTAATTGCATTTTCTCGAAAACTACTTGTCCAAAAAACTTCATTTTTGTACTGATTTGTAATTTTAAAACATAATTTTATTTAATGTGCACGTTTTTTTATGCGAGTAATTTAAAAAAACCTATTTCTTTTCAGATTCAATCGTTTGATTTTCGTGTTTCTGTTCTATTGTTAGTCAACTGAAGCTATTGTTGTTGAAAGGCTTGTTACATAACCATTGCACCAAACTCGCATACACATGCTTGTAATGAAATTAGCCTAAATCACAAACAGTATTAAGACACACACAAATATATATATATATATATTTCTTATGTAGGAGAATTTTACAGTAGGCGGAGGTATGCACTCTCGGAGTGTCTTTCTAGTTTTTAAATGCATTTACAGTTTTATTAGAAAATCATCATCTGAAACATTTGAAATTGATTGATCAGAAGGAGTTTTTTTTGGAGAAGTATTTAGACTTGGGAATGGATATACTGCTGATATGTCTTGTTAATAATAATTTCTCTACTTCAGTGGTGCATTTTCAACCTACTTTTATAGAGGCATCTTCTGAGCCAGTAGCTATCAACTGACCTGAAATTAGAAAGTCAAACAAAAGCAAATTAAAATTCTCAAATGATTATTTTTTTACATAAATACACAGATTCTTGAATACTTGATGGGTCCGGCGCCGGCAAATCTAACCGAACGTCAATGTTTCTTTTCACGCATGCATATTGATTGGCACATTGATTCGTGAATACAAGACATTGATGTTCAATCCGCCGAACTGAAATCGTGCTGGAACAGGTGTGAAAGACAGTTTTAGGTCTGTTGTCTTACCATCAGCACTCCAAGCCGCAGCTCGGCATGGACCTTTGTGTGCTGTCACATAGCATGTCTCGTACATGGCTGCTTCTGGGGCCGTTGTCCTGACGTCTGTGTCAAATTCCAAGTCGATACAGGAACCTGGTTCAACAGTGTCCGAGATATTCTTTGGTCTGTGAACTGTAAAAAAAAAATGTTTATGTGCAGATGAAAATAAACATAGCTCAAAACTGTATGTAATGTAATTCTATCAATCATGAATGTGTGTAGTTCAAAAAGGGGTGTAGAATCACCCACCCGTCCGTCAGGAATATTATAATAATACTATTCTTACTTACAATCGAGGTCGGATCGTAGACCCAACTGAACAACATGTTGCAGTTTGTTGGAAGGAGGGCAGTCAGGCACTGCAGAAATAGCTTTGCTTATCAGACCAGCTGCATCGTGAAAACCATCATACAAAAGCTGACTATAGAAGGGAAGAACAACAATATAATACAGTAGGATTGAAAGAAAGAAACAAAAACTATGCTGAATTGGTCTAGCCTAGGCCTAGCCCTTTACAGCAGTAATGACGTCCACATGGATGGCTCCCGGCCAGACTAGGCCTAGCCAGACTGCATTGCCTTTGAATTGTGGCGGGAGCTGAGTTAAACCAGAATGAAGGGTTGGCCTAAACTCAATTGACTCAATCATCGGCCTAGAGATATCAAATACCTTTAAAACATACCTTATCATCAACCGATACATAAGCTCTCGTTCCCTTACAGAGAGAGTGCTTTCAGACATAATTAAACTTAGTTATTTTAACCTAAAAATGAAGGAACTTCTTCTATAGAAACTCTGCCGCACATGCACCGGTACGAAATCCGCAAACGAAAACAGTGTCTATGGAACGTCCACATATGACACGCCGATTTCGCAAATTTTCGAAAGAAAATAGACGGATAAATATTATTATTGTCCATAATTATTAATAATTATACTATTTTCTTTACGAATGGTGTATGGTGAGCTTACTGATGATTTAAAATCGTCGTATCCAATCTACGACATTGGCATGAGATACAGACTTGCCAATACCATCTATGACAGGAATTGTCCAAATTATAGTTATTTTATTTCAATGTAAAAGTTTTATTTCAATGTAAAAGTCATACTAATAAATCTTAGTACAGTAACTGTACATGTATTCAATTTCGATTATTTCTTATATTTATTCCAGCAGCATAATATCAACAACACAATAGCATACAATAAAAAAAATGCTGCACATAAACACCTTCGCTGTCGAGCGATTTTTTTTTTTTTCAATGCCTGTAAATCCATACCTGTTCAGTCATGTTGGGAACATTGTAGGCTAATGATGCAAAAATTTTAAGTAATGCGTTTTTAAAAAATGGAGTTGATCCCTTAACTTCCCCAAATCTTAGAATACCTGTTCAGTCACTGTATTCATCGTATTGTTATATATCTATCTACGTACTTGGCCCTGACACTCATCGACTATTACCGTATCCGATAACCGGAAAAATGTATGTTGGCGTTCATGGTATGATAAAAGATGTACTCTTCTTTATTCCGCTTAGTAATGTCCTGTGGTTAGTATAAACAAACCTACATCCTATAAAATTGTGGTTTCAATTGAAGTTTTTCATTATAATTATTATTTTAAAAATATTCAGCCAAGAAGAAGGTGAGTTTTTGTTTTACTTTAGGCCTTAACCACCCCTTAAAATGTGCTCCTTATAAATAATATAACAATGAATATATAATAATAATGAATTTACCAGGAATAGAGAGCTATTCAGAGAATCGAGTAAACAGGTAATACTTTAAAATGTTCTATTCTTATTACCATTGAAACTTCGAAAATATATTATTTAAAGTATTGCTCGCATACATTTCTTAAAAACTGTTTATAACTTGTTATACAATTAATTGTATTATACATGAGAGTAGACTAAAGTTCCGTATTTGTTATGAATGATAATAAGAGCCATTTATAGCCTAACCCTCGCAATTATATAATATGCGATAGGATTTCCTTAACATCTCTAACCGCCCCTGCCCCCTAATAATTTCCAACGAGGTTATTGTACTATTAATGTTGACATATAAATAGTATTTATAGGCCTAATATATAATAATAAGTTTAATTATTTTCGTTATTTTAATTTCATTTTTAATTTTATTGTAAATAATTCATGATAATTGTAGTTTGTGATGGTTCGCTGTTGGTATTAAAAAAAGAAAGAAAACACGATTAACATATTTTCCTTGTTTTATAGTGGAAACCAAAATTATGAAGCGCCCTCGATTAGATTTTATTGAAGAAGGTCTTACCAAACTATATGCCAAATATGGACGTATCATTGCCCGGTACCCGTGGCCATTTCTGATCATCCCTGTACTAGTAGCAATCGGGCTAGGATACGGAATGAGTAAATTAACTACTGTGTCTAGTGTGGAATATCTGTACACACCAGTTAATGGTCAGGCTAAGGTTGACCGTGAAATACTTGAATCTCTTTTTACGTCAGACGATGTCGACGCTGCGTCTGTCACTCGCCTAACGCGCACCATTTTGTATTCTTTTGCTTTAATTTCAGCAAAAGAGGAAAATGGTAATACACTCTCAACTGAAATATTTTCAGAAATTCTTACGTTACACGAAGAAATAACGAATATAACCATCACAAGTAACGGGATTGAGTATGGTTGGGAGGATCTATGCCTGGCTGTTGATGGTGAATGTCTCCCTCTGTTAGTTATCAAGGCATTTGAAGATGATGTGGATAATCTCGATAACTTAACAATAACTTATCCACTGCACGTAGATGGATCTGGAATGGAGTTCTTTCTTGGGACTGAC
Source organism: Antedon mediterranea (assembly GCF_964355755.1). Classification (NCBI taxonomy): domain Eukaryota; kingdom Metazoa; phylum Echinodermata; class Crinoidea; order Comatulida; family Antedonidae; genus Antedon; species Antedon mediterranea. Next base: position 32,815,669 of record NC_092672.1, read on the forward strand.
GTTGGTGGCGTTACTTACCAATCTGATTCTGATACTCAACTCGAGCGTGCGTTCTTAGTAAAGTTGAATTATTATCTATCCATTGACAGAAGTGTCAGAGGAGCAACTAATGTTTGGAGTGCCGCTTTTATTGATTTTCTACAGAACTACCAATCAGATTTGCTTGATATACGCGTGTACACGACGCGCTCGTTGGATACAGAACTTGCAAAGGTCATTGATCAGATTGTTCCAGTACTTACAATTGGCGCAAGTCTTCTAATTTCTTTTGCCGTCTTGTCGAGTAACAAACGTGACTGGGTTCAGAATAAACCACTACTTTGCCTGACTGGTGTACTATCGGCTGTTTTTGCTATAGCGTCATCATTTGGCTTGTTAAGTTACTGCGGATCAGAATTTACCGAAGTTGTGGCATGTTTACCAGTTCTTATTCTAAGTAAGTAAATAAATATAAAGTTCGTTGCGCATAGTTAAAAATTCTTTAGTATTCCTTTGATCAGTTTTTTCATATTAGACGAGTATATTGAAGGTTATTCTTTAATTTTTGTATATATGATAATTAAAATACGTTTATGTTTCTATTTATACAAACAATTTAAGGTTCAAATGATTCCAGAACGGGAGAAAGGAAAATGTTCCGATCGTTATAATGACACAGTTTTGTAATCTTACTAAATGATAATTAATGTTGTTTTCTAGGTATTGGAGTAGATGATATGTTTATTATGTTAGCTGCTTGGAGAAACACAAACATTCACAGCTCAGTTGAAGACCGGATGTCCAGAGCTTTTAGCGAAGCTGCCTTGTCAATAACCATCACCAGCATTACAGATGGGCTAGCGTTCGCTGTCGGTGTCTTTTCTATCTTTCCATCTGTCCGAATATTTTGCACGTACGCCGCTGTCGCTGTCGCCGCTGATTTCTTGTATCAAATAACCTTTTTCGCTGCAGCTATGGTGCTGTTCGGATACCGCGAATCGGCCAATCGTCACTGCCTGACATTTCAGAAAGTTAAGCCGGATGATGAAGCGCCAAATCGTTGCTACAGGGTGATGTGTGCTGGGGGACTGGCTCACGAGTCGTCAGGTAAAAACGCTCCAAGTCTAGAACAGTTTTCCCCAAGCTCACTGATGCGATTTTTTAGGGCCTGGTTTGGACCCGTCGTTCTTCACAACATATCTAAAATCGTTATATTACTTTCCTATGTTGCATATCTGGCTGGTGGGATTTGGGGAGTCTTGAACTTAAAAGAGGGTCTTGCTCCCACTAGTTTAGCTGCCGACGACTCCTATGTGAACGATTTCTACGAATATGAATATCAATATCTCCGCGAGTACGGTCCCAGTGTAATGGTAGCAATTACCGAACCCCTCGATTATTCTGATACTACGGTTCAGGCAAACATTGAAACACTTACGTCAGACTATGAATCTCTTGATGTTATCCATTCGTCAGAATTTACCGAATCGTGGCTTCGGTACTACTTGTTGTATCTGCAGACTGCCAGCATCACTTACAGCAATAATGAAGAGTTCATCACGATATTACGTCAGCAGTTTCTGCAGGTCGCTGCGTACGCACGTTACTCACAAGATATTGTGTTCGCTGCTGATGAGAATTCTACAGAAATCATTGCGTCACGGTTTATCTTACTCTCTAAAGATATCTCAAGCACAGAAAGAGAAAGGGAATTATTGGAGCAAACACGTGACGTTTCAGAAGCCTCGCCATATGCGACATTTCCATACAACACCCTGTTTGTTTTCTTTGACCAGTACAGTGCCATTTTGCCAGCAACACTTCAAAATCTTTTTATTGCTTTAGCGGCAATGTTTATAGTGTCAATCCTTCTAATTCCAAGTCTTACTTGTTGCATCTGGGTTGTAGCGGCCATTGCATCCATTGAAGTTGGGGTTGTTGGATACATGACATTTTGGGGTGTACGTCTTGATTCTATATCTATGATCGTCATCATCTTATGCATTGGGTTCAGTGTTGATTTCTCTGCACATATCACTTACTCCTACACGGTAGCTCCTGGAAGCACTAAGGAAGACCGGATGAACAATGCTTTGTTTCTACTAGGCATGCCCATGCTGCAAGGTGCCGTTTCAACAATTCTCGGGGTTCTTGTCCTAGCTTTCTCGGACTATTATATATTCCGTACATTGTTTAAAACTCTGTTTTTGGTGATTGTTTTGGGGTTGTATCACGGGTTATTTGTTATGCCAGTATTATTACCAATGTTTGGACCAAGGTCTTTCAAACTTCGAAAGTTTACTAAAAAATCAGTGAGAGGTATGAGTTTTAATTCCGAACGTGCTATACGGGCATTGCGAAAAAGAGATGATACTATACGAAGAAGTAATGCATACGAAAATGATAGCCCAAGAGCCACAACCCACGATTCCAGGTCATATCCAGACCGGGTTAAGGATGTTCCTGATGTTTTAACGGCAACAGAACATTGTGTTTGAATAATACAGTATTAGCAGAATAGGAGAAGAAGTGACATATACGTGTTGATAGCAATTTTAATTTTGACTTCCTGTTGCTCTCCTAACGGAAATAAACACGAGGATTTTGTTGATTCTCTAGTGTCAAAAAATATATCTTTTTTTCTAGCTAACATTTTTACTTAAAAAATATATAGGGGCCTATATATTTTAATGTATTGTATATTCCACTATGTCTTTTATTTAATGCAAAAAATGAATGTTTATGAGTTGGATGGTGGAGAATATTTCATGCAATCTCGACTACTCTACAAAATGCAAAACATTCATTATTTGTTTAGGACAATAATACGATCGTTTGATAGTAGGCCTACTGGTAAATGTATTCTGCTTTTAATGTCCATGCTTTAATGACTTTCTTTTTGTTTGTGTATATATATATTACTTGGAGGAGGAAAACATATTTAAAACAAATGCTAGGTGGCAGCACAAAATTATGCTTGGCACAATTTTAGAAAAATGTCACAAAACATGGTGTAAGAGGGCGGTATTTTAATATGTTGTTAGTATCGCAAAAGCGAAAAGTAAAAAGAAAAAAAACACCGGTATAGGCCTATCGGGTTTTTGGCCAAATTATGCTAGATTTTGTTAAAATTATGCTAATTTTTTTCTCAAAAAAATGCTAGATCATGGGAATCAACCTTCAAAATTGGTATATCAGAATTATGTCAGATTATGCTAGATGCTATATAGGTCAAAATTATGCTAGACGGCATAATTATGCTAGATTTGGCCACTATGAAAAACATATGTATGGAACGCTCACATATGACATCTTCTTTCCGAAAAATGCGACCGATTAAAAATGAATAATTATTTGTACATAAATATCACTTACTCCTACACGGTAGCTCCTGGAAACACTAAAGCAGACCGGATGACCAATGCTTTGTTTCTACTAGGCCTGCCCATGCTGCAAGCCCGGCTGTAAGGTGCCGTTTCAACAATACTCGGGGTTCTTGTCCTAGCTTTCTCGGACTATTATATATTCCGTACATTGTTTTAAAACTCTGTTTTTGGTGATTGTTTTTGGATTGTATCATGGGTTATTCGTTATGCCAGTAAGTATTAACAATGTTTGGACCAGAGTCTTCTAAACTTCGAAAAGATACTAGAAAATCGGTGAGAGGTATGAGTTTTAATTCCGAAAGTACTAGACGGGCATTGCGAAAACGAGATCATACCATACGAAGAAGCAATGCAAATGCCAATAATAACCCAATAGAGCCAGAAACCGTGATCCCAGGTCAAATCCCAGACCCGGTTAAGGATGTTTATGCGGCTAAAATGTCAGTTAGTACTATAGATGTAAAATGGCAACAAGACATTGTGTTAGAATAATATAACAGAATAGGAGAAGAAGTGAGTTATACGTATTGGAAGCCATTTTAATTTTTTTTTTTTTTTTGCTCTCTTAACGGAAATAAAAAGAAAATGTATTATTATTCTGCTATTATTTTGTCAAAAAATATGTTTTCTATCTAACATTTTTATTTAAAAAAAAATATTTTACTGTACCGGGCCTATTTTATATTCAACTATGTCTTTTTATGAGTTGAATGGTGGAGAATATTTCATTCAATATTCTCCACAATACTAAAAATGCAAAACATTCACTATTTGTTTATGACAATAATAAGATCGTTTGATAGTAGTACACGTCTACCAAACACCATGTGATCCACAATCGTCCAACCAAATGACAAGAATCTATTTAGGTGTGTTTTATACAATGTTCATACACTTTTTAAACTTGCTACCTATACTAAAAATATTTATATAAATATAATTTTACAATCCTTTTTTTATGCTTTTAATGTCTAAATTCATTGAATAATAATATAATATAAGTTTAACTTCCATTGTTTGTGTATATTGCTTGTAATATTTTTTTCTTATGTTACTTGCATATTGTTTAATTATTTTGACCAAATAAATGAACGAATGACCTCTGAATATTTTTGGAAGCAAAGATATTTTTTGAGATTTAAATTTTATAAAATATTAATTTTTACTTGTTGTTAATTGTGGTTTGTGTAATGTATTATTAAATTATTTTTAACAACTTGCTTGTGTGTGTCTGTTTGTATTTAGCATAAATAATGCTATGATTTTGTAAATGCATATTCAGTTAAGGGGAAAATCAGCACGGTGGTGATGTTACAAAAGTTGTCAAAACAATATAGATTAATAATAATAATGATATCCTGGATTTATATAGCGCCGAATGTCGTGAAATCTCTAACCGCTAAACATTATTACCCGTCATTTTTTGTGTGGATCAAACACGTATGGAAACATAATCCCATAATGCAGCTAGGAATCAGCGCAAAGTTGTGTCTTGATCTAACCGGGTACCCATTTATACACCTGAGTAGAGAAGAGGCAAACCTATAGGCAAAGTATTTTGCCTAAGGATACAAGCAATGCGCCAGCGTTGGATTCCAACCTCGATCTCACGATCAATAGTCCGATGTCCAACACACTGCGGCACACGCCCTCACTTGATTATCTTCTAGAAAGTAGGAAACCTTTTGTCATTTCCCCCTGACTGTAATACCTGAGGATGTACATTATGCGGAAAATATTTTAAATGTTTCTTCCCATGTCAAAACGATTTCTCCGTAAAACCTTTTTCCCCACTATGCGAGTATTATCGCGCGAATCGAACATTTCTAAATTCAATTAAATGAACTAACTGATTTTTTTTATTTAAAAAAAAACACATAAACATACCATTGACAAAAGGTGAAAAGATTTAGTTAAAAGAAACTATCAAAGCTTAACAAAGCTTGCATAAGAAATAGTATAATTACGAAATAACTCCTAAAGCATATTAAAATAAACATATACAACATATAAGTTGTAGCTTAGGCCTAAATAGTTTAATAGTAGACGAACATTCGCCCATGTAAAACTGAACATAAAGTAATGAGCAAATAAACTGATATATTCAACTTTATAATGGGTAACCCTTCCAGCTGAGCACTATTTTTTTTTTTGCATTCGCAACGTACTTTATTCAAAATATTAAATAATAGGCCTATATACCAAAAGAAACAGGTGCTTGACAGTTTGGTAACCATTTAAATGTAAAGTACATAATAATTATGCCAGACAACATTAAAAAACAAAACAAAAGACAACATGATGGGACACTCCTCTGTGGGAAAAGGGAAAAATTCCCATCTACTTTTAATAGTGACGCACATAAGCGCGATCACCAATCAAAGTGACCACCACATCAATAATATCAGTTTATATTCAGAGGCTTTAATTCCAATTAAATGCCTGCTAGAAAAATATATTGAAATTACAGTACATTGAGCATTTTACAGTATTATACTATAAACATAAACAATATATATATATATAATATAATAATAAAATTATACAATTTAATTTTATAATGAACCTACTATTCCAAATATATAAATTATATTTAGGTATGTGTATAACATTCTTTATACTATTATTTATCTAACCCTAACTCTAACCCTAACCCAATTATTTGTTGATATAAACTTTGCGGTACACCACGTGTATGAGTTCTGAAAATAACTGTTGAGTTTCTCGACGTTTCGACTAATATGAGAACGATCAAAGAATATTGATCGAAACGTCGAGAAACTCAACAGTTCTTTTCAGAACTAATACACGTGGTGTACCGCAAACTTTATATGAACATTAGATTTCGCCATGCAAACCTTCAAACAATATTTAAACCAATTATTATTTTATTTTGTGATTTGATAAATTTTGACACTTTGTCAAGAAACGTTAGGCTCTGTCTCACGATCAAACAAAAAATGTGATGTGGCAAATACCAAAATATTTATACTTAAGAACATAATTATCATTATTAGATATCACCTTTTAGGTAGATTCAATTCCTTATTGAATCTCACCGTACGTTACAATATTGTCATAGAAAACAAGTAGCACAGAACGAAAACAAACTAAAAATGTTTACAAAAAAAACCAAAAAACGCCACGTGATATGTAATTAACCAATCAAATTGCAAGAATACAAACAGGTGTATAGGCAGGCTAAAGTGCGTGTTTGTGTGAAATTGTGTACAGTATAGGCCTACATATGACATACTTTGCAAAAGATACAACTTCATTCACTTGTCGAGTTTGACATCTGACAGTTGGACACCTTCAATATTATTATCTACTTGCTGATTTTGATCTGCGCTATTAAAGTATTTCTTCATAGACAAATCTCTTTTACCAAGAGCAGATACCACACCGTGTGAATGGAAGGTCTTACCTCGTGTGACCTTAGTACGTGTGGATTTTGAAGAAGTCGGTCCAAACATTGTTAATAGCACAGGCATAACGAATAACCCGTGATACAACCCAAATACAATCACCAAAAAAAGAGTTTTAAACAATGTACGGAATATATAATAGTCCGAGAAAGCTAAGACAAGAACCCCGAGAATTGTTGAAACGGCACCTTGCAGCATGGGCATGCCTAGTAGAAACAAAGCATTGTTCATCCGGTCTTCCTTAGTGCTTCCAGGAGCTACCGTGTAGGAATAAGCGATATGTGCAGAGAAATCAACACTGAACCCGATGCATAGGATGATGACGATCATAGATATAGAATCAAGACGTACACCCCAAAATGTCATGTATCCAACAACCCCAACTTCAATGGATGCAATGGCCGCTACTACCCAGATGCAACAAGTAAGACTTGGAATTAGAAGGATTGACACTATAAACATTGCCGCTAAAGCAATGACAAGATTATAAAGAGTTGCTGGTAAAATGGCACTGTACTGGTCAAAGAAAACAAAAAGGGTGTTGTATGGAAATGTCGCATAAGGCGAGGCTTCTGAAACGTCACGTGTTTGCTCCAATAATTCCCTTTCTCTTTCTGTGCTTGAGATATCTTTAGAGAGTAAGATAAACCGTGACGCAATGATTTCTGTGGAATTCTCATCTTCGAACACAATATCTTGTGAGTAATGTGCGTACGCAGCGACCTGCAGAAACTGCTGACGTAATATCGTGATGAACTCAACATTATTACTGTAAGTGATGCTGGCAGTCTGTAGATAAAACAAGTAGTACCGAAGCCATGATTCGGTAAATTCTGACGAATGGATAACATCAAGAGATTCATAGTCTGAAGTAAGTTTTTCGATGTTCGCCTGAACCGTAGTATCAGAATAATCGAGGGGTTCGGTAATTGCCACCATTACACTGGGACCGTACTCGCGGAGATATTGATATTCATATTCGTAGAAATCGTTTACATAAGAGTCGTCGGCAGCTAAATTATTGGGAGCAAGACCCTCTTTTAAGTTCAAGACTCCCCAGATCCCACAAGCCAGATATGTAACATACGAAAGTAATACAACGATTTTAGATATGTTGTGAAGAACCAGAGGTCCAAACCAGGTCTTAAAAAATCGCATGAGCGAGCTTGGAGAAAACTGTATAAGACTTGGAGCATGTTTACCTGACGACTCGTGAGCCGGTCCTCCAGCACACATCACCCTGTAGCAAGGATTTGGCGCTTCATCATCCGGCTTAACTTTCTGAAATGTCAGGCAGTGACGATTAGCCGATTCGCGGTATCCGAACAGTACCATAGCTGCAGCGAAAAAGGTGATTTGAAACATGAAATCAGCAATGACGGCAGTAGCGGCATACGTGCAAAATATTTGAACAGATGGAAAGATAGAAAAGACACCGACAGCGAACGCTAGCCCATCTGTAATGCTGGTGATGGTTATTGACAAGGCAGCCTCGCTAAAAGCTCTGGACATCCGGTCTTCAACGGAGCTGCAAATGTTTGTGTTTCTCCAAGCAGCTAACATAATAAACATATCATCTACTCCAATACCTAGAAAAAAACATTAATAACTATTAATAGGATAGAGTTGTAGCTTTCATCGTCGTCGTTGTACGGACGCATTGCGTCACGAAACAAGTCGAGTCTACAACCGGAGTTTGGAAGACTATTTTCGGATTATTTTTATTGGGACATCCAGCGTTGTTAAACATTATTGGTATTTGTTATGATAGAGTTGTACATATCTAATCCAATCCTAGGTTTTGGCACTAACAAAGATGGAGCCCTCATTTACACTACAGTCTACTTACTTAGAATAAGAACTGGTAAACATGCCACAACTTCGGTAAATTCTGATCCACAGTAACTTAACAATCCAAATGATGATGCTATTGCAAAAACAGCTGATAGTACACCAGTAAGGCACAGCAGTGGTTTATTCTGAACCCAGTCACGTTTGTTACTCGACAAGACGGCATAGAAAATTAGAAGACTTGTACCAATTGTAAGTACGGGAACAATCTGATCAATGACCTTTGCAAGTTCTGTATCCAACGAGCGCGTCGTGTACACGCGTATATCAAGCAAATCTGATTGGTAGTTCTGTAGAAAATCAATAAAAGCGGCACTCCAAACATTAGTTGCTCCTCTGACACTTCTGTCAATGGATAGATAATAATTCAACTTTACTAAGAACGCACGCTCGAGTTGAGTATCAGAATCAGATTGGTAAGTAACGCCACCAACGTCAGTCCCAAGAAAGTACTCAATTCCAGATCCATCTACGTGCAGTGGATAAGTTATTGTTAAGTTATCGAGATTATCCACATCATCTTCAAATGCCTTGATAACTAACAGAGGGAGACATTCACCATCAACAGCCAGGCATAGATCCTCCCAACCATACTCAATCCCGTTACTTGTGATGGTTATATTCGTTATTTCTTCGTGTAAGTTAAGAATTTCTGAAAATATTTCAGTTGAGAGTGCGTTTCCATTTTCCTCTTTTGCGGAAATTAAAGCAAAAGAATACAAAATGGTGCGCGTTAGGCGAGTGACAGACGCAGCGTTGACATCGTCTGACGTAAAAAGAGATTCAAGTATTTCACGGTCAACCTTAGCCTGACCATCAACTGGTGTGTACAGATATTCCACACTAGACACAGTAGTTAAGTTACTAATTCCGTATCCTAGCCCGATTGCTACTAGTACAGGGATGATCAGAAATGGCCACGGGTACCGGGCAATGATACGTCCATATTTGGCGTACAGTTTGATTAAATTCTGTTCAATAAAATCCAAGCGAGGGCGCTTCATGTTGGTGGATATGCAGTAGGTCTACAAATCTGTAAATAAACATACCACCGGTTAGTTAGTACAAGTCATTTAATTGACACAAACAAGAACTACAAACAACTGTGACGTCATGGGAATTGAACTCGATCATTATTCAGATTGATCACCATGTTTACAACATGAATACATTGAGAAGGCCCTAATAATTAGCTCCCTCAAACCGTTTGTTATGATTTTATAAATTACTATTAAACACAATTTATTGGTAGACGTCTGTTGGTCCTTTCCCTTCATCTATAATAAAAATGTAATACATACTTTATGGTCTAATCTCGCGCCCTTTCTCTGGTGGTCCTCCGTTTATGTGTGGTGGTAAAGACTTTAGTCCGTGAGTTGACAGGCCTAAAGTATAAATGCTGAATATGGGAAGACGGTCTTCAAAACATACTCAGTTGATCAGCTCTGCTTACTTTCACTTCTCATCAACAGTTTAGTTTGGAACCTATACCGATTACTTCAAGGTTAGTAAGCTCCTTTTGAATGATCAAAAAAATGTGATGAAGCAGCCAAAAATAAAAAACTCAGCGAGTTTAAATTAAATCTCAGACGATGACTCAACCATATCTGATAGTGCTCAGTTAATCCGGAGCTTTCCATTGTTATCCACGAAGAACAGGACATACCAAGCGTATTATTGTTAATAATGAATAACACAAAAAGTGACACAGAGGTCAAGAACATCACAACAACAGGCAAAATTAAGAAAGAAAAGGACTTGCAACAAAAGAAAGATACATGCGCATATGATAATCGATGTAACTCAACACAAACAACGGGTCCTCCTAAATGCCAAGACCTAACAAGACCTACCAAGAACTACCAAGACCTACCAAGACCTGTCAATTTAAAGTGTTAATTTAACGAAATATGATATATATATATATATATACAGTAGACTTCTAATAGCATTTCCAACAACAAAACCTCGATTTTGACACCAAAAATGTTACGAAAATGTTAAATATCGACTTCGCGAAACGAACTGAGTTGATGCATCATTGCGTCACAAATGTCCGTATTGCGTCAACTAGTATGGCTCACTGACACTCGACGCAGCTCTCGTGTCGTAGGCCTACTGTGTTGTATGCCTACATTTAACATTTTTGGTGTCTATAACGCGCTGAAATTTAGGTTTTATTGTTGGAAATGCTATTAGAAGTCTATATATATCCTATTTCGTTAAATTAACACTTTAAATTGACAAGTCCTGGTAGGTCTTGGTAATTCTTGGTAGGTCATACTAGTTGACGCAATACGGACATTTGTGACGCAATGTATGCATCAACTCAGTTCGTTTCGCGAACGCAAAGCTTGTCGATTATTAACATTTTTGGTGTCTATATCGCGCTAAAATTGAGGTTTTGTTGTTGGAAATTCTATTAGAAGAAGTCTATATATATATATATATATATATATATATCATATTTCGTTAAATTAACACTTTAAATTGACAGGTCTAATTGGTAGTTCTTGGTAGGTCTTTGATATTTAGGAGGACCCCAAACAACATCAACTGCTTATCATCATGTCTCAAGAAAACGTCCGAGGGTATTGTACTTTTTTTACACAGCAGATACGGTGATTCTATTGTAGTGAAATGATAAACATTATTACACTACAAATCTATATTAGACAAGTTCTATTTCCTCTGAAATATGATGTAAGAAGCATTTTTGGGTAGAAGCTGGGATCCACTTGATTAAGGATATTTCGACCTCGCTGATTATGAATATGGCGGATCCCAAGCGAAATTCGGCCATCTAAGCCCTTAATTTGCATAATTAAAAATGGCGGCCATTTTTTATAATTACCCTATATCTCGAGAACCACTAGTCACAGATAATTAATTTTGGTGTCAAAATGTTTTAAATATATGTTTTTATATTCACTTTAATGACACATTTTCTCAAAAAATGGATGCAAGTCTTATTTCTGATATTTTGACCTTTGACCTTGATTTATCGTATCTCAGTAACCAATAATCGGAGAGACACGAAATAGGGCTCAAATTGTTCAGAAACTATACATTCTTATTTATTATAATGAAATGTTTTTACAAAAAATGGCCGATTCTACAACTATTGACCTTTGAACTATTAGTCAAATATAATAATATAATAATAATATAACTTTGAAAATTGTGGTCTTATGAATTTTTTTTTCTTTTTACATTGTTTAAAACATGTGTGTTTCTATACAGTCTAATGGCACATTTTGTACAAGAATGGCCGATAGTATGGTTATTGACCTTTTAACTACAGCATAGGCCTACTGTATACTGAATATAATATAATTGCATAACTATGAAATTATTTATACTCAATAATAATTAGTAAAATTATAAAATTCACTGCCATCAAATATGTGATATCTAATGGTAAACTTCAACCGGTGCTTCTGAAAAATGAAGCTATTCCTACTGCTTCGTTAGAGATGATTTATTGTGGATGCAAGACACGATACATAACCAATAAATGTAGGTGCAAGAAGTCAAAACTACCATGTACAGCTTTATGCTGCTGTAACAACGCTAAAGATGACGGAAACCTTTGCATGAATGATCTTAACTGATGCCCTTAACATGTTCATTCCAAATGTAGCTTACGTACGTGTTCACATTTTCTTTTAAATCTATACAATCATAATCCATCATATTGATGGCAAGTAATTTTCAAATGTAGCTTACGTGTTCAAATTCTTTTTTAAATCTATAATCATAATCCATCATATTGATGGCAGGTACTATACAATCATAATCCATCATATTGGTGGCAGGTAATTTCCAAATTTCCAAATGTAGCTGACGTGTTCAAATTCTTTTTTAAATCTATAATCATAATCCATCATATTGATGGCAGGTAATTTTCTAATGTAGCTTACGTGTTCAAATTCTTATTTAAATCTATAATCATAATCCATCATATTGATGGCAGGTAATTTCCAAATGTAGCTGACATGTTCACATTTTAGAAAATCTATAAGCACACTCCATCATATTGATGGCAGGTAATTTCAAATTTCAAATTTCAAAAAATGTAACTTGCGTATTCAAATTCCTTTTTAAATCTATATAAATCATAACACATCATATTTGATGGCAGTGAATTTTATAATTTTACTAATTATTATTGTGTATAAATAATTTCATAGTTATGCAATTATATTATATTTAGTATACAGTAGGCCTATGCTGTAGTTAAAAGGTCAATAACCATACTATCGGCCATTCTTGTACAAAATATTCCATTAGACTGGATAGAAACACACATGTTTTAAACAATTTAAAAAGAAAAAAAAATTCATAAGACCACAATTTTCAAAGTTATATTATTATTATATTATTATATTTGACTAATAGTTCAAAGGTCAATAGTTGTAGAATCGGCCATTTTTTGTAAAAACATTTCATTATAATAAATATGAATGTATAGTTTCTGAACAATTTGAGCCCTATTTCGTGTCTCTCCGATTATTGGTTACTGAGATACGATAAATCAAGGTCAAAGGTCAAAATGTCAGAAATACGACTTGCATCAATTTTTTGAGAAAAAGTGTCATTAAAGTGAATATAAAAACATATATTTAAAACATTTTGACACCAAAATTAATTATCTGTGACTAGTGGTTCTCGAGATATAGGGTAATTATAAAAAATGGCCGCCATTTTTAATTATGCAAATTAAGGGCTTAGATGGCCGAATTTCGCTTGGGATCCGCCATATTCGTAATCAGCGAGGTCGAAATATCATAAATCAAGTGGATCCCAGCTTCTACCCAAAAATGCTTCTTGATTCGTTTTCTAGGCCGTTTTTTGAGAAATGGAACCTGTCTATATAGAGTAACCATGAAAGCGACTTTGGTATTGACACAGAGGGACAGGTGTAAGGTCCTATTGTTTTTAATACAATAATTGGCTGAATCACGATTTAAAAGAATATGTGTGTTTTAATCATTTACAGTACCCAAATGACTGCAATTTAATTGTTAAGTTCAAAGTATGAAGCCTGCAAAGTAATATTTTCATTAAAGTGGAGTGTTCGGACTGTTTTCTTAATTATCAGTAACATTAAATCCATCAGTGTGTCCATGGCAAAAGTTGGAATGGACTATGGTGACCAATTAATACAGAAACAGGAAGTTCCCAAGTCCTGTGGGGCTATTTTTGTGTCCAGTTGTGACAATTTTATCCTAAATTTCGTCAGTCTATCTTGAGATCTGATCGACTGAACAACGTTCATTAAAGCCTCAGCAAAAGGGTTTTTGGTTTTGTTTTGTTTTTCTTTTTGGTTTGTTATTCAAATAAAATCATATGAACCCAACTTTGCCGTTTCTTTTTGTGACATCCGACTATGCCCTGTATAATATCCCGTATTACTACACTATGACGTAAATTACGTAACTACTAGGTAATCATCAAGTATATAATATATTAATGATCGTCTTTAAATGTTCCCCACCGCAGTCTAGGCATATTAAAAACAAAATTATTGAGTTATTGCACATCAATCGATCTACCGGAATATTTTAACAAACGAAAAGTCAGTATTTCAATTCCAATTGACGGAGCTTAAGCCATGGTATTGTCAGCTTGAATTATATCAAACTTTAGTCGCTCTTATGAATGAGGATTTATTGTAGAGGTCAGAGATTATTTTCCGTACTAGAGTTTTGCAATTCGTTTCACCTAGTGCTGCACTCGTAAACGTAGGCCTACTAGTTACGTAAAGCAATAAGGTAAATTCGAAGTAAACAAGAAATATTTCTTACAAAAAACGCCGCTCGCTTGTTGACGTAACAGTTTTAAAGATATGTAGGCCTAGTCCCCATTAAACATTTCTTTTAAGACAGCAAATTTTATAATATCAGCCTAGATTGACAGTCAAGTGGAAGTCATTGTAAATACCTGCCTATACCAAAATAAAGTATGGTTTATTATGGTGAATTATATATAGATACCTGCCTAGGTTGACAGAAAGAACAAAGTCTTTATTTATTGAACAAGATTTTACAGATTACTGTCTACATGCATCTGTATTATCAGCAAATGTTTTCATAAACTCTCTTCTCCCAGATGTGCTTTGGGGCTTGTAATTTTAGCATGACCTGTCCTAGTTTACAAATTCCCAAAAACGTCAGTCTCTAGTACTATAACTGCTGCTTGCTTTCAGATTCTAAATGAGTCATCCTCTTGGGACGTACCTAGTAGAGCAGTTAATGACATGAGCTGTGCATTTTATTACCAAAGCATGAAACTTGGCACAAAGTTTCTATAATGTATATAGATTCAAAATATCGGGGGGTGCCAAGTGTCCAACGTCCGGTATGGCGGCCATCTTGATTTCAAAATGGCCACCATAAAAACAAAAAATGTTCATATCTTGGCAACTATACACATTAGAGACTTAATTAATTCTGGTCTCAAATTGTTCACAAACTATATATTTCTATTTGCTCTAATAAAAAGTTTCGTCCAAAAATGACCGGAAATGACGTTTCTTTCAGTTTGACCTTTGACCTCGTATATCTCTGTAACTACTGGTCATTTTCAATCGATTTTGGTGTCATTTTGTTCAGAATAAATACATTTATATTTGTAGTAATGAAAAATTTTCACATAAAATGACCGGAAATACAATTTATGACCTTTGACATTTAATTATTGATTTTTAATTATGTGAATATACTGTATGTGGTTTTTGGTAGTCTTAAATTCACCTAAGTTTGAACTTTGACCTGATAGGCGTAATTATATTAAATGATTAATGGACTTAAATTGTATATAGTACATAAAATTGGTAAACATTGTGCTTGGTGGTACCATTAGTTCAATGATGTTGGCACCTTCTTATTCGCTAAAAGTTTTAATAGTTTGACAGAGGAAATAACATGTTATGGAATACCGTAAAACCTCGAAAAGGTGATAGTATGAGCTTCTTTTCGAGATGACTGTATTTGAATGTCAAATGAATAGTGTGATGATCGTGTTTATATCAATATATTATTAATGACCTTACAAAGAACCCTTTATATTTCAACAATCAAGCCTCAGTTATTCTACAATTTATTGTTTTCCAAGTGGTAGGCCTATTTTGATTGCATCTTCTTTTTGTAGGCCTATGCTTCCTCGGTAATATGGTCCTACCCCTCCTTCTTTGTCTGTAGATGGTTTTATACCCCATTCTTTGTCTGTGGATGGTCTTATACCCCCCTTCCTTGTCTGTGGATAGTCTTATACCCGCTTCTTTGTCTGTGGATGGTCTTATACCCGCTTCTTTGTCTGTGGATGGTCTTATATACCCCCCTTCTTTGTCTGTCGATGGTATTATACCCGCTTCTTTGTCTGTGGATGGTCTTACACCGCTTTCTTTGTATGTAGATGGTCTTACACCCCTTCTTTGTCTGTGGATGGTCTTACACCCCCTTCTTTGTCTGTGGATGGTCCTACACCCCCTTCTTTGTCTGTAGATGGCCTTACACCCCCTTTTTTGTGTGTGGATGGTCTTATACCCCCTTCTTTGTCTGTGGATGGTCTTATACACCCCCTTCTTTGTCTGTGGATGGTCTTACACCCCTTCTTTGTCTGTGGATAGTCTTATACCCCTTCTTTGTCTGTGGATAGTCTTATACCCCTTCTTTGTCTGTGGATGGTCTTATACCCTCTTCTTTGTCTGTGGATGGTCTTATACCCCCTTCTTTGTCTGTGGATGGTCTTACATCCCCTTCTTTGTCTGGACCAACTACTTTGATTGATTAAATCAGACATTGTTTCTTGTATGATTAGGAGACCAAGACCTTCAAAGTGAAAGTCCACAAGTGGATGCCGAAAAAGGTCTTGTACAGAACAGTATATTGTAGGTCCATGTCACTAATTTGAGAATTACTTGAATAATTATATTGAGATGTCTTTTACGAATTGATTTGGTTCGGATTTTGCTAACAAATCAATGAGTAGAGAAAATCGAGGAAAAGGATTCAGATGGTTTACAGCAAAGGCCCATTACCATAAAAATGGAGTACATTTTTATAGATGCAACGAAAATGAACAAGAATTATCTGAGTTTCTGACTAATGAAAGTAGGTCTACTGCACAAATGCAGGATAAGTTTGTAGTAAGTACTTTGAAAGACGGTATTCTCTTAACTCATGAAAATGAAAACTTTCCGAACTTGTCTCATATGCAACATCAAAGAGGCCAACGAAAGAATGCTACTTTACATCCAAAATATTTCCAAATGGCATCTAACAATTCAATTCAACTTTTATTTCAGACAATTGTCCATATGGTATAATACATTGCAAAAAAAAAAGATGATGGAGAGAGGACCAAAACTTTTATCTAACGATTGACACATCACAGTTTAGCAAACAAGTCGGCATAGATGAGCTCAGTGATTGCTGTTTCTCAGTGATCTGTCATACTTTACGCCTATCCTATCACATCAAAAGTCAAAAATTCAGAATAATAATTCCTGGTCATTTTTGCAGTGTCATTTATTTCGTAAAAAAAAATTTGGTGCATTTATACCAATGTAAACCACATACAGTATGTTCACATATTATATATGTCAAAGGTTATAAATTGTATCTCCAGTCATTTTATGTGAAAATGTTTCATTACTACAAACATAAATGTCTCTATTCTGAACAAAATGACACCAAAATCGATTGAAAATGATCAGTAGTTAACTTACTGAGATATACAGATAAGAGGTCAAAGGTCAAACTGGGAGAAACGTCATTTCCGTCATTTTTTGACGAAACTTTTCATTAGAGCAAATAGAAATATGTGGTTTGTGAACAATTTAACACCAGAATCAAGTCTCTACTGTTTATAGTTGCCAAGATATGAACACTTTTTGTTTTTATGGTGGCCATTTTGAAATCAAGATGGCCGCCATACCGGACGTTGGACACTTGGCACCCCTCGATATTTTTAATCTATATACATCAAAGAAACTTTGTGGCAAGTTTCATGCTTTGGTAATAAAGTGCACAACTTGGCAATTTTATGGCACTAACTGCTCTACTATACCTGGCTAAAGCGTGATTATAGCGTGTTCACTGGAAAAAACTTTTTGGAAAGACTCGCCTATTTTGGATGAGTTTAGCGCCCTCAAGTTGACGTATTTTTGAAAAATTCTACGTATTTTCGACCTCCTGATGTTCTTCACCAACCCACTTTGATTCTGATCTGAAGAACAGTTTAATTGTTATAATAATAATAATTTATTTGGAGATTACACTTTTACAACAGTGGCACTCGACCAAATGGAAGAGAAATATACAAAAAAAAAACATGATATAGAAAATAACAATTACAATAAAAAGTCGACGTAGGTCAACATGTCAAAACAATTCAACTACAGTAACTACAATACCATTGAACTGACACCTAAAAATACAAAATTACAAGAAATAAACATATAGAATAGGTAGGAACTGTACAATATAAAATGAATTGGGCAACAACAATGTAGACCTAACACTATAATGAGATAGATATCAATCATTTAGTGAGATAGATATCAATCATTTAGTTTGATTGATATGAACATTACTCGCCTAGAACAATACATCTGTGTGCCCAAGCTCTTTTAACATAGTGCTTACAGTAACAATCAAAGATATTTGATATGGAATCGACGTCATACATATAATGATAGTAGTTATCAGTTCCACCTAATACAAGATTTAATTTGGTGTTCAGGTCACCAGAGATAAAATTTTCCCATACATCTAAATGATTGATATCGATTAACATATATTCTAATTTGGTATATTCTTCAATCCTTATGCCATTGAGTTGGTTACATGTGAATAGAAAATGTTGAATGTCTTCTAAACCATTCTTACACATTTTACAGATACCATCATATTCAGGAAGCCACTTACAACTCCTGTGACCTAAAGGAAGGGTGTTAGAACGTAGTTTGAATTTGAGGCTAGATCCTAGAAAGTCTGTACAATCCAATAAATATTTTTCAAGGCACGGATTAGACTTAATAAGAGAGTATGTCTGAAGTGACGATTTTCTTAGCATTTCACTTTTCCAAAATGCAATGTTTGTGTCATGCATCAACTCTTTAAATCTCTTAACCCAATGACTATCAGGGTCATTGCCAAGGTAAGAAGTTTCGAAAATTGAGTCAATGTCCATATTAATAGACGCACACGTCTTAGCAAAACTGGGAATCAGTTTATAGCGTGGTTCTACATTTGTAGTTGAACTTAGACACGTATTAAGCATAAAGTTAGGCCAACGGTGTTTATCCATGTTCATTACATAATTAATAAATTTGGCTCTAGATATATCTTGAATAACTTTAATTGGAACCCACCCTAAATCCCCATACAAGGCCTCTTTAGGTGTATTTCTACTAGCTTTTAAGATGTACCGCGCCATTTGTAATTGAAGTGACTCAATTTTATCAATATCTTTCCTGCTTTGGCTAACCCACACTGAACAAGCATAATTTATTGTAGGAAGAGCAATTGTTTTCCATAGAATGTCACCATAGAAAATTCTACTAAAATTATCAAATCGGTCTATAATTGACTTAATATAAGCAATGACTCTATTGCCTTTATTGATGATTTGGTCGATGTGAAAATGATCTGAAATATTTCTTGATATGTAAGTACCAAGATATTTATAGGTTTCAACCTCAGAAATGTATTGATCGCCCAATTTCCACATTTTATTGTTTATGCGCTGTCCAACAATAAGGACCTTCGACTTTTCATGATTAAAATTTAATTTCCTTGACTTTGCAAATTTAGATGCTAGATTGAGCATCTCACTCAGATCATTTTCATTGTTTGCCATAAGTACAACGTCGTCTGCCCAAAAAAGGCTACCCATGCATACATTATAAATACGAACACCTAGATCATGTTTTTTGAGTAATTTGGTAAACTCGTGCATAAGAATACAAAACAAAGTCGGTGATAAAACACATCCCTGTTTAACTCCTCCATCAATATTAAAGAATTTATTGTCTATTTTACCAAATCTTACTTTACCTTGCACATCGTGATATAAACTTTCGATTAATTTCCATATCCTACCTCTAATCCCAATATTCCATGCTGCCATTAGCATTCCTTCCCTCCAAACCGTATCGAATGCTTTTTTAAAATCTAAAAAAGCCATGAAGGTTTTTTTCCCTTCAAGCAGACGACAGGAAGCTATGCTTTTGAGGGTAAATATGTGATCCTCACATCGTCGCGAAGGTCTAAACCCTCCCTGTACTTCTGACAACACATTTTTATCTTCCAGAAAGTCAGAAATATTGTTTGAAATGATTCGGTTAAATATTTTCGAGATACATGGAGTAAGGGAAATTCCCCTGTAGTTATTAAGATCCCTGCGGGCCCCCTTTTTATGAACGGGTACAATAATACTTTTATTCCAGTCATTTGGAACTTTTTCTAAAGCAATTATTCTATTAAATAAAGAAAGGATTGACATATTCAAACATTGACCACCATTTTTTAAAATTTCATTAGTGATCGTGTCAATTCCATGTGATTTATTGTTCTTTGACCTTAAAATTGCGGTTTCAACAATATCTAAATTCAATTCAACATCTGAGAGAAATTCATCATTGTCGTTGTGGGCATTTTTTGTGGTTCTAATGTTATTAATAAAGGTATTAATTTGTTTAGTTCGTTCATCAATTTCGGCCAAATTAGTTTTACCTAATGTTTGCCAGTAATCAAGGGCTATTTGGTTCATTTCCTTTTCGTCGGAGACTATTTCACTAGAATCTGGTCTTTTGATACAACTAACAGGCTGGTTACGATTACTGCCTTTTAACAGTTTCCAAAAATCGCTACAGTTACGTCCACCTTTGTTTGCCAATTCAATAGACTTATTCACACGCATTTCAGTTATTTTAGTTTTAATCAGTTTTTTAGCATAAGACCGTTTCTCTTGGTAAGATTTCCATAAATCATCACCATTCTTATTGGGGTCGAGACCCTTAGCCCATCTACGATGGACGCGATGCTTCCCTTCTATCTTTAATAGCCGCATCGACATTTTCATCAAACCAAGAGTTGCATTTAATGTTAACATTATTTTTCTTAATTCCTATACCCTTTGTCGCGGCCAATATAAGGTTATTTTTCCATGAATCCCAAAGACAATTAACATCATTAAAGGAATCTGCATCCCATTCGCTAAACAATATCTGAATGTGTTGCTTAAACAAAGAAAAATCTTGATTCCTTTGGATATTCCAACATATTATGCTATTTTGATAATTAATATTTTTATGATAGATATTATTAATATATAATTTAAGGAGAAGGACATTGTGGTCACTCCCAAGACCCATCACCCTGTCGTCATCAATAATAAATTCATTTACACAATTGAGTACACTATTAGAGCATAACATGTAATCAATTGTACTTTGCAAGTTATTCCTGAACCATGTAAATTTCCCCGTACAATGATCACTACAATTTAAAATAGCTAAGTTTGTCACGAAAATTCAATAGCCGTACACCATTAGAGTTTAAAACAGGATCACCATTGGATATTTCCCCACCGATTCTGGCATTCATATCCGACATCACAATAATTTTGGGATCAGTATTATCATCTTCAATACGTAAAATTTCAGCGAGAAGCTGGTTGTATAATTCGTCAGTCAGATTACTGTCAGAACCTTCAACAGGGAAATATGCAACAGCAACGAATAACGTTTCGTTTTGGTTACCATTATAGCATAATTTTAACCAAAACCTTTCGTAAACATCAGACATTGAATTAAAAACATCATCATCAAGAACAGTTATACAATCAGAGATGAATGCACCAATACCACCACCTCCTTTAATTTTCATACTTTTACCAATCCAACGAAATCCGTTGACATAATCAATATTTACATTTCCCTTTAGAAATGTTTCTGCCATGCCAAAAACATGTATATTACAATCGTGTAAAAACTTTGAAATTTCATGCAATTTAGGACGCAGTCTATTAACATTATTAAACGCAATATTTATGCTTACATTTTAATCGCATGATACTTTGCACCTTGGCCTATTGCCATGTCCGCGTCTGTGACGTTTAAATTTAGTGTTTGCAACAGAATTGTGTTGAGTTGGTAAATCAGTAGTAATAGTTTCATATTCGTTATCTAAACTTGTAGACCTAGCAGTATAATTAATATCTTTGACAAAATTAAGATCTTTTGAAAATTTAGGGCTTAAATACAGTAGTTGGTTAAGCTTACATTGTTGTTGGCTGAATCCTATCTTTGACGCAAGTCTTGGTAGGTGTTTCGCCTCCATCCGTGTTGGCTATGCGAATTGTCAAATGTCATCTGACTCAGATTTCGTTGGCTACTAAGCGAATTATCTAATGTCATTTGGCACAAAAAAGGTCGCGAACCATTGAAGGCTTTATGTCCGAATTCATGACAATCATTACATCTCACTGGATTATGATGGTGGCAGTCATTAGTTTCGTGGTTTTGTAGGCCGCATTTTTGGCATCTAGAGTGCCGAGTGATAAGCGGAGGTTGATACTGCCATCTTCTAGAGGTGCTTCCTAGTGAATGTTGTTTAATTGGCGATGGAGCGTGTGGTGCTGGATGTCTATTGTGGTTGCTACTGTTCTTCCTCTGTCTACGTTCGTTCCGTTTGACAATTGTGTGCACGGCGTTGATATTCCTTAAAAGTTGTCGTGTGCCGAGTTTATTAAGATGAAGTCCTCCAGAGTTCAGCAGAGAGGTCTCTGCAATGCCATTATTCATGAAGTTCTTATCGTGATCAACCAGAGCACACCCTTTGAGAACGGCTATATCACGTATGAAAGAGTTCATTCTCGCAATTCGTTCTTGGTGGCAAATGTTATCACTCCTTGGACATACACTTGACAAAACGATTTTGGTATCAGGAGAACGTTTATGGATGCTTTCTATTAAATCACATAGATCCTTCTCTGCTGCTTGCTGTTTAAGGTCTGTGGTGCAACTGTTAGTTCCAACATGAGTTATGATGGTCTTGTATTCACGTACGTCAAGGTTGACAATGGTTTCATAGACTTTATGTATTTCTGCACCCCGTAAACATTGTATTTTGGTGCGTGAGAGGCCATTCTCATTCAGGTCCCGTATCATTGAATCGCCAATAACTGTCAAATAAGTGTCAAATTTAGTTTGATGAGAGTTACTGCTAGTTGAATAGGTAGTATCGCTATGTTGTGCGGTTGGTGCAGGCGTAGATGTGATCTTAGCAACGCTGTTTTTTACTAAATCATCGATAAGTGATTTCTGCGCTACGATCATCGATTTCAATTCCTTATTTTCTTCCGACAGATTTAAGATAGTTTCTTTAAGTTGGAGAACCATACTTGGTATTTCTTTGCATGAGTTACATTGCCAAAAACTAGGTCTCGCAGATGACTTCAATTCAACGCAGATACGGTGAAATTGAGTAGAGCATAGAGTACAGGCTATGGCTTTACCCTTTTCCTGGTGTAGAAATTTACACTCTTTAATGCAGGTTATCTTAGCTGCTGTAACGTTAGATTTATTCCGAGTGATTGATTTTTGGCTTTGACTGGATAATGTAGACTTGGGCGTCGTTGATTTTGATTATTTAGGTGACGATTTTGGCGTAGACGGTTTAGGTAGATTCGTAGGGATAGACCTACCCTCGTGTCTTATTCTTTGCACCGAATCAAGAATACTTTGCGAAATTGATATAGATTGAGCCTCCTCTAGATCACTAATACGAGATTGCTTGAACTTGTTTAATTTGTTATGGACAGCTAAAGCATGATTCGTAATTTCTGTTTTATCGAAATAAGACGGGTCAGGCAAGATAGTAGATATTAATTCACAGATCTGGCTGACATCAATTATGTTTGTAGAACAGAGAGCCGTAACTGTTTCAGCGCCCTCTAAATATCCCTTGACGAATTTCTTTGACAAGTTTTGTAGTCTGGATGGTGGCGCTTTAAGACAATCCTAGATCGCATAAGTAGAGAGAAGTAAGAACGAACTAAACGAACGCTGCAGAAATTATCTCTTTTGCAACAAAAACAGATTTACAAAAACACAGATCAGTACAATTTATCAAATTATTGCAATATGGATGCTGTTGTCGCCACACTTACAAGAATACCATTGAAGGTAAGAATGTTCCTGTATCTTGTTTAAAAGCATTTACCAAATGCATCACCAAGCAACTGGAGGCCTGTAATTGTGAACCCACTACCGGGGTAACCATGTCTTAAAAGCGAATGAACAGACCATATTTATGCATGATGCATTATTGACAATACTGGCCCACTAACTACGAAATTGCACATACAAAACTGTGTTTATAATAGCTAGTTAGACAAATTGCGTCCATTAAATTCAGGGCCGTAGCCAGGATCTGTCAAGGGGGGGTTCGGACACTAAATATTTGGGTCAACCCCCCCCCCCCCCTCAATATCATGTTACATGCAGGGACCAAACCAGGGGTGGCACCAGGATCTTCCCGACGCGGGTGCTACATTCCCCGACGAGGGGGCTATGCGAGCGAAGCGAGCATCACTAGGCTGGGGGCCAGGGGCCGCCAAGGGCCCCCGGTGGGGGTCGAGGGGGGGGGGGGGTGAAGCCCCCGGAAGCAACGCGTTCTAGCGTCATTTGAGGTCATTTTAATCAGATTTAGGGTAGCCATTTTTTTCCATTTTTTATAATGCATAAGGCCTAAATAAAATACTGCGTGCAAAAAAACGATGCGCGATGACTGTTTCAATCCATATTTTTCAATTTAAAAACATAAAAGTTGAAAGAAAATTTAGAAAAATAGAGTTGGAGGTCCCGGAAATTGGACTTATTATACTTCAAAACATGAAACAAAATAAAAAAGTCCCTATCATGGTTGTGACTGAGCTAAGAAATGTTTGAAAAATAGAGATGTTAGGTCCCGGAAAATGCACTTCTTGTACTTCGAAATATGACCAGCTTTATTGTTGGGGCTGAGCTAAGAAAATGTTTAAAACTAGAGGCTGCATGTCTTCAAAAAATTGCATTTTATACTTTGGAAACATCAGGCCTAGAGGCTTAAAAAACGCAAGCGTAGACCTTTTTCAGTCGGGGAAATAAGTTTATTCCTCCCAAGTGTATGAGTGCGTACCATCTGGACCTCCGAGTGGTGAGAAATTCATGACATACAGGACATTGTAATAACTTAGCTAAAATAAGATGTTGGCTAAGCGAAAATGGCATGTTATGGATGAAAAATTTATTTTAGGTGCCCCACGGTACTGTATATTATATTCCCCGACAAAAGTACCCGTGTTCCCTTTTAGAAATTTACAGACACGTATCACTAGTTGACGCTCATACAGAGAAGAAGGTTCACGAACAAGTTTACGAATTTTTCAATTTACAAACAACTTTTTGTACTGTGGGGCACGTATTTGGAGGATTTTTGGAGATGAGGGTGAGGTATTTGGCATGTCGGGGATGGGGGTTCGCAGTTGGTTAAGGGGGGTTCGCTGTAAAGGGGGGGTTCGCCCGAACCATAAAAACCCCCCCTGGCTACGGGCCTGAAATTAAATCCTGATTCTCAACTTGACGTATCCTTCGTCCTCAAGCCTGGTGGTACCTAACTAAGAAAAGAAAGTATTTAAGGTAAAAACTTTCCAATATTTTAATACTAAAATGTTATTGCAGTATTTAATAGTATAATATTTTTTTTAGTAATTTTGATTGAACAATAGCAGAAGTGTGTAATGTCATTACATGTAACAGTTCATTAACCAAAATACTACTTCATGTACTTGGTTGTTCCATCTAATGAATTCACCCCCTTGGGGTTGTAATTGTGAGGCACACATATTATAGTTCATTTCATTATTACCCTACCTAATAACTAATTGTATTAGGTGAATAGAATTGAAGCTTGTAAAATCAGAACCAGTTAATTTGAGGATCTATTGACAATAATATAAAATAATAATAAAATAATAATAATAATTTATTATTATAGGATCAATTGCATGTTACAGGTTTACAGGCGTTTTCGACTTTTCACCTGTTAATCTCTCTGAAAACACACAGAACCGGAAAATAAGATAGAGGGTGGTATACTGTATTATGACTAATGCTTACCTGGTTTGCCGCAAAATTGTGAAACTATTTTAATGAGTATTTGTTTGGTTTTGAAGACCAACATTTGTCAAATTTGTTTTTTAATCTATTTATGGACTGAGCATTGACAAACAATTCCATTCATTAATTGGTATTAATTAAAAAAAAATGTCCTTGCTCTGGTTTATAGATTTTGAATTTGTGTCCCCTAGTAGATTTATTGAGTTTAAACAAGCTGTTGTTTGCATAGTGTTATAGCATTGAAGGTAAAAAAAACTCAATTTCTCTGAGGTTCTTTTAAAATAATGTTAGCCACTTCACGATAGTGTTTGCTTTTAATTTTAAATTTAAAGCGCTGGCTACACTATCATACTTTATGTGACAAAAAATGTGATGTGCCCATATATGTACAGGATTATGTCATATAACTACCAAATTTGGGCACAGCACACTTTTCAATAGTGTGGACAGAGCTTAAAACATTAATACTGTACAATAATTTGGATAATTATTGGAGACATTTTAAAGCAATTCATTAGTGTAAATAGTCAGTCATAGTAAACAACATTGCAATCACTGTATCAATTAAGAATTATCTTTGATAATTACATAGATAAAAATTGGAATTGACAATTAACCAATGAAAACCCCTTGTATACTTGGCCTCCATTATCTGCATTTACCACAATATCAATTAGTGTTGCTATCATCGTTTGCATTTAAAATTAAAACATAAAGTAATGAGAATATTGAATACGTCAGTGATAAAGCATGTTTGATTACATTTCCAGTTTAATGAACTTTGACCTTCAATTAAATGGTGCATTTCAATTATTTAGTTATTTACATCAGCTTCTTACATATTGAATTATGATGACTCATCCATGAAAAACGGAAACTCTCCCAAAACCAGAGTTTTCTTTTTCTTGATGCCCAAATGGCTTAAAATTATTTAAAGACATTCTAAATCAGCTTTAAGTTTAAGCCTTGTCTACACTATCAAATGTTATCTGACTTAAAAATGTGATGCATCCATATATGGACATCATGATGTCATATCACTACCATATTTAGGAATATCACTCTACCATATTTTTGTGAAACTAGCTTGATAGTGTAGCTTTATATGATAGCTATTATGAACATTTACCAGGTCTTTTTTAATTGCGAATGTAGCGTACGATAGTCCAAATTACATGCATGTCAAAAGCAGGTCTGATCTAAAAAAAAAGTCATTTTTTATTGCCAATTGTGACGTCATTCAGCGTTCTACTTTAGTGGTTTAATTTGCATATTGGACACGTTTCATTGCACTCCTTTTGATTAACGGCAAAAATGGATTGATTCTTGTTTCTTGCAACCAAGTTGGTAATCATGATAGTGCTGTAGAACTGCGCGTTATAATAATCATTGTATAGTGCTTATACTGTTGTATATCCACAGTTGCGTTTTAGTTGATTTATGGTAACTGTGCATTTATAATTTACATTTATATAGTTTAAGAATCACTTTAACAAGTACTAATATAATGATGAAGTCATAGCTGGGACGTAGTCAATAATTTATATCGTTATGACATCATATTAAACAAAATGAGTTGATAATTAGCTTACTTACCCGGATAAACCAACCACTGCACATTTATATACGTATAAAGCAGAGACATAGTTTAATAATCAGTTCAAGTACTACCCTGTAATATAATGTTGAAGTTATTATAGCAAGATAAATCAATAATTCATATCATTAGGACATTGTGCATTTTAAAATTATCTAGTGCAGCTTATACCTGGATAAACCAATTGATACCATTGCACATTTATAATACATATAATATAAAGCACAAACATACTTTAGCAAGCTCTGTAATGTTGAAGAAATAGCTGGCATATAATCAATATTTCATATCATTAGGACATCAGTGCATATTATAATTATTTAGTGCAGCTAACTTACCCGGATAAACCAACTTTTGTCGTGGCGCATTTATATACATATAAAGGAGAGCAACCACTACTGTACTATAATATTATCATAGCAGGGATGTAATCAATAATATACATATAATTCATATCATTAGGACATAGTGCATTTTAGAATTATTCAGTGCAGCTAACTTTAATACTCGGATAAACCAACTTTTGCCATTGTGCATTATATACATATAAAGCAGAGCAAGCACTAAGTACTATAGTATAATATAATCATGACAGGGATGTAATCAATATTAATAATATACATATAATTCATATCATAATAGGACATCGGTGCATTTTAGAATTATTTAGTGCATAACTTAGGCATACTTACCCGGATAAACCAACTTTTGCCATTGTGCATATATAAAGTAGAAACATACTTTTAGCAATTAGCTCTGTTAATATAATGTTGAAGTCACAGCAGGGATGCAGTGAATAATTCATATCATTAAGACATTTACTACAGTACTGTATATAATACAGTATCTATTTTAGTGCATTTAATAGTGCATGTTTACTAATACCTGGATAAAGCAAAATCATAAAAAATACTAATCTTTTAAAGAGAGGAGTCTAGAAATCACACCCCTTTAATTAAATTTGGTACATCCCTGATAAAACATTAATCAACTATTTTCCAGTTTGTTGGATGTTATTTTACTCGCTATAAAAGATCACAATATCCAGTAATAATTTGATAGTATTAAAGAAACATAAATTTATTTTCTTAGTAGATGATTGATTGTTTTATGTATTGTATTGTTTTAAACAATAAATCAAGCTTAAATATATTACTAGTGGTACTAAAATGACAATGAAAATAGACATAACAATAAAACAAACCAATAATTGATTAAAAAAGCAGTAAAAATAGAAATAAACAAGATACTTGGGGTACAGCAAAAGAAGCTGTAATGACGTCATAAGACGGGATGTGACGTCATACAATAACCTCGCTACCAAATAGTTTAAATACGGCTATACGGTACCATCTTCGAGACGTCATATGGCTGCATGCGGTTTGAAATTTTAAAATCCGACTCTATAGCTTTGAGGAAATGTCCCTGTAGTACAGTATATTCATGCCAAATCCCAGCTCAATACTACAACGAATAAGGGAGGAGTAGTAGTTTATAAATCGCACTTTTTACTTAATAGTGTCGGATGGAAGAAGAGGAGAAGATGAGAGAGTCCTAGACTCGGGTACCCCAAGTAAAAACTGAAGAAATAATAAATGTACTGAAATAAGTTCCTCGGTACTAGTCAAAAACTTTGCCTGGCAACTTAATGTTTACGTTAAGACATTGATAAATGAACGCAATGGTTTACTGCACTAGCATGAAGTTTTCTTTCGCTAAAAATGGCTGAAAAAAGTTTTTAGCTAATTGTTATTTTTTAGCCAAATTAAAATTCTTAAAAACTGCTATTTATGCGATATTTAAGAATTATTTCAGATGACCAAAATGAGCTTAATATTCTTTTGTCCATAAACATTTAAAACATTAAATTAAATTGCCTCCAAGTTAAAATGTAGGCCCTAATCAGCCGGCACCTCACTCGCGATTTTGTCTCTCATTGTGGGAAAATACTCCACCGATTGAATCGTTAGGGAGTCACCAGACATGTCATTATATTAGGTTAAACTACCTAACTACTAAAAAAAGTCTATCTGGATTTTTATGGCAGAATTTATCCAAATTTTGCAATTTACCATTTTAAGGGAAATTCATGTTTGTCATGATACAGTATATGTTGCACATATTTGATTCATGTACAATTAACCAAATATTATATTTAAATTTTATGCCTGTACCTGAGCTTTAAACATTGGAAACATAATATGTTGCATTTCGTGTATGCATCAAATTTAATTGATATACTGCAATGCTGCAGTAGCATATTTATTTTGACCTGGTTTTGTACAAATTGTAATGTTTTTGAAAAAAGCTATGCACAGGTGTGCTTGAAAATGTTTTAATATTATAATGAAGTAGAGAAATGGGCCTAATTACCATGTGTACAATTTCTCAAGTTTTAATCTAAAAGTTTTAATTGCCTTTTTTATGACGAAAAACTTAATATTGATATTTTTTTTTCTATTTCCATAGGGAGTGGTAATAGTACATTTTATCTTAACAATTTGGTAAGTAAATTTATGTTACTTTCAATTATACAGATTTTTCCACGTGCATTAAAAAACAATTTTTTATTCAAGCAAAGAGGAGCTCTGAAAAATAGTAATATTGCATTCACTAAGACATTTCCACCTCCCATAGGATCACCAAAAGATCTTTGTAATTTTGTTTTTAAAAAAAAGGTTTCTTTTTTGGCATTATTAATGTATTAGTGCATCAAACAACTATTACCGGTATGATTATTTTTTACAAAATCATATAAAACAATACAAATATTTCACAAATAAAAGATGATCAAAATTAGTTTGTTTTCAGTGTACACAAATAATATTATATAATTATTTTACGAACATTGAAACTGGCAATCATAATACCTCACACACTTAAGCTAATGGCATGTCCTAAAACAAACCATAAACGAGGATATTTTGCAAATTAAACTACAAACCATTAAACGCATCATAAGGTTAAAGTTGAAAGGTCAAATTGCCTATTTTGGGTTTGTAATCAATGGAAATATCTCAACAATGTTGACAATACTGTCAGTCTCGCAGAACGCAAACCTTTTTTATGATCTTCTTATTTTCTTGTAGATGCGTGAAATTGTGTAAGCATGTTTTGCGAAAGGAGAGGAATCAAAATAGTGTTATAAACAATGTATAATAAGTACGATGCCATTTTAACATTGATAAAATATATTGGAACTTTTGTTAATAAAGAAAAACCAAGTCACATAAAATCTTCTCCAAATACCGAACACCGTTAGACTAGCTCATATTGTGCTGTTTGCAAGTTAGAAAATGTCACATGCACAATCAACTCACCCAAAAGCATGTTGGGCTAGCCTATATCGGGAAATTCTGCTGATACAATGATATGCAATCAACTTTCCCTATAGTACTTACTATAATTGACTAGTAAATTTGGGTGTTTTTTGGGTTTTTTTTTTTAATCGCCTAATTATATTAAACTCATAACAAAACAAATATATTACATCCCAATATACTGTACCATATTTGGTATTATTTAACAATTCTACTGTCTAGTAGTAATTTTTCGAAAACAAGAAATATAGTTATCAGGTATATATTCCCACCACTAACTTTTACTAGAGCCAGTATATCCTATAGGATTTGTATTAAGTCAGAATACATAATTCTAAACACGGGAGAATATTGTTAAATCTGATATCTTCTACTTGATTACATTGGGACTTTCAGTAGAATTCTTTTTCAACGATTATAATTTGCCTTATTCGGCTGGGAACGTCTATACTCAACAGAAAATGACAGAAACTGTTTAGAATTAACTGCATTTTTAATTGAATGGTAATTTATAGTTTTGCGAACATTGAATTAAAAAATATAATTATTATCCTCCTGAAAAAATTATTTAATCAATCAATCCGTTTTTGGTTGAATTTAACTGGTTATTCTGTCTTTTTTTTTATAATTGAAAACATTATTTTTACATTAAGATTAACTTTATTATTATTTATATTATTTTCTAATATTAATCTTCATTTTTTCATGTTTTAGGGGAAACTATCTTTAAATTAACAGAGATTGGAATGTACCAATTATTGAAAAATTATAAAATAAATGTAATTGTTTGTAATATTATATACCGTAAAACCTTGACATACTGTACAATATATTCATTAGTTCTTCTTAAATATATTTGAAAAGTTAACAACGCAATCAGGAGAAAAAAATCTATTTATATTTGACAGTTTAAAAGTATTTTATTCAGCATTAAGGTGTTGAGTGCGTTCTTAGACATTGTGGCTCGTTTTCTACTTACCTAGAATTTTTATTTTAGGAATAGATATTTTGAGGTTTGTAAATGTAAATGATATTCTGGATCATCCTCACAGCAATTTATTCATTTTTCATCTCAAGTGATCCCAACTTTTCCATTGAAAAGCATTGTAAAGGCCAATTTACACAGACGACGGTAACAACAAGCGCAAAACCGCATAGCTTGTGTCCTGAGTGTGGAAACCGCTCGTCCGCTCAGAGTTCTGTGTAAATGATCATAAGGAATAACATAGATTCTATATTTTTATTATCGTTACCACTCATCGGTGTAAATTGGCCTTAAGAGTGATGGCATTTTGGTGCTAGCCAAGTGTTTTCTACAGTATTAATTAGGCAAGTTGATTGTAATGTAATATAATCATTGTTAGAGATTTTTGCTTTCCTACTGTAATAGCCTTGTGTCCAAATTTAGTGTACTTGGGATTATAATTGGATTGCGTTTACAATAGAATGCACTAAAGTTTTTGAATATATAAGGGTGGGATTATACTTGGATTACGTTTACAATTAAATGTACTAAAGTTTTCAAATATATATGGGTGGGATTATACTTGAATTGCGTTTACAATAGAATGCACTAAAGTTTTCAAATATATAGGGGTGGGATTATACTTGGATTACGTTTACAATGAAATGTACTAAAGTTTTCAAATATATAGGGATTATATTCGAGCGTGGTTTTTACTTGGTCATAGAGAGCTGTGCATTAAATAAAATGTAAAGCTAACAATTTGCCTGAATCTGCCACAAACCACTTTAAGAATCCAGTCATAGCTTGCTTTGCGTTATTAACTTAAACAAATCAATAAGTGTTTCAAAATGAGAGCGACGACGCATTATACTTAACAACGTTTATAGGCGTGTTTATAACTGTGTTTTTTTCATGCGATTGTTGATACAACTAATGCATTACAAAGATAAACACCGATTGTGAAATTCTTTTGAAGAATATTGCACCGTGAGGTTTCGTATTTGGTTTAATTTTGTTCCAAGGCTCAGTTTCTATGCTCGTGATGAACTAATTAACTGTTCGCTGCACTCTTCAACATTTCTCTGTGATTTCAAATGCTAATTATTTGATTAAACTAATTTATTATTCGCCATAGGCTCGTTAAAGCTATAAGTATTATAAATAATATATATCGTAGTATTGAGAGGTAAAGTATGGGAATTTAGCTTGGGGCTTTACCTTGATAAATAAGGTTAAAATCCTATTTCATGCCTGTTAAGTTGTTTTAATATATTTTACTGCAAAATCTTTAGTGAATAAATGTCTATAAATATTATTTATACTGTGATATAAAGTGACCCAGTTCATTTAAAATGAATTTTACTGCAAGGCAAAAACACAAATGAAAAAAAATAAACCTTTAATATGTAGATAAACTGTATACAATATTATATACAGTTTACTATACAATTTTATGTTTGTATTTTAATTTCATATATTTAGGTACTGGAAAAAACATGACAACAAAATTAATTAAACATTAATCATCATCTACACAAAGAAAAAAACAAACAATTTTTATTACATTTATAAAAAGATACAAATAAAATATATATTTAACAAAAACCTGTCTTTTGACGGGCAAAATTGTCTTCTTTTTTTCTCTTTTTCAGGCAAATTATTTTTTTTTCGATTAGATTTTTAATCAAAATGAATATTTTGCTATGGCATATTTATAAAAACGCAGTGGCTGTATCTACGCCTATTCGTAGTTCCAAGCTAGATTTTATATCTACGCCTAACCCGATCTGGCCGAAGTTAAAAACAAAAAAATATCCCTCTAGGAAAATGGTGAGGAAATATGATGGTCAATAAAGAAGATGGTGAGTAAAAAAAAAATTTAAAAAAGAAACGAAATACAAACAGTGAGTTTCGAATCGTACGCTACAGCATTACATTGCAAGACCCAAGCACTACCCATTCAGCCATCTAACAGGCTTACATGCACCGATATCACATCACATTAGTATTTTATCAAAAGTCATACTTTAGGGTGCGCTATATAGGCGTTGGAATCTTGCTTGGATCTACGACTAGGCGTAGAATCAGTTCGTTAAAAAAATTGTTTTTTTCAAGGAGACAATACATCTTTAAATATACGGAATTACTTTGCATGAATTATTAATATTAATTTACACTTTTTATATTATTATGACACAAAATTAGTATATGAAAAGCTAATAAATATTGTTATTAGTTAAAATTCTTAGGCATTTGTAATAATTATATATAACAATAGTATTCCAATAAAAGCCATGGTATGATATTGTCGCATTGTATCGAGAAGAATAGAGAAAGCAAGATTTGAATGAATGACCCGACGACGGTTGCGTTAAGAATAGCCCAATCAATAACGTGAACGGATGTAATAGAAAAGTGTGATTCCGAGGCAAGATTATTGACTGTTGGCTCGCTTCATTTAAAATACGAGGGTGATTAATATTCGCTACAACATAAAAATTAGATGTCTGAATAGAAACAAGCTTGTATTTCATGTGTGAAAATTACTAACAAATGAAA
The DNA here is from genome assembly GCF_964355755.1 of Antedon mediterranea. NCBI lineage: Eukaryota > Metazoa > Echinodermata > Crinoidea > Comatulida > Antedonidae > Antedon > Antedon mediterranea. The sequence goes on from NC_092672.1 coordinate 32,849,929, forward strand.
ATAAATTTTATTTTAACTTGCTAATATTGCAAAATTTTTATTGGAACAAAATAAAACAGGGGTATGTTAACCATGGCATTTGTAGGCATGCAGCATACTGTATATCAAAACCACTAAGTGCTTTTAGATAAACATCCGGTCTAGTATTTTTGCTTAAGTTAAAATAGTTAAGAAGTGCTTAAGTGATAAACAAAGGCTTATCTATCATACAAGTTTTTTGTATCTTATTGAACAGACTTTGTCTTTTAAGTAAGAATTAAAAGATCATAAAAGTATTTGCCTATGTTGTTTGGAAACTGATATTTAAGCAAAATCTTAAAACAAGTTGGAAGCATGGTTTTTTATAAATTTGACCTTTCTTGAAGGAAAATGTTACATTGTGGCAAAAAGTGGCACAGGGAGTTTGCGTACTTTAAATATTATTATCTTTACAGGGGCGCACCAGGGGCTTGCGGTAGTGGTGGAAACTCCTATATTTTACAGTTCAAAAATGTTTTTTTTTACTTTGTTAAAAAAACAATCAGCTCACTGTTAGGAGATGATACTACTAAATAGTTTGGAAAAAAAAGTATGTTAAAAATTAACGTTGACACACAATATACATGATATAAATAAAATAAAAAAAACTAATATAAAAACTACTTCATTTCACAAATAAAACTTGAAATAAATCCACAGATTGAAAATAATAAGAATTCTCCGGCATTATGATATCTTGTGATTGTTTTTTGTTATTACGGATAACCCTAGGCATTGGGTTCATTTAGCAAATGAAAGAAATCTTTCTCGCATACACAACGTGATATGTATTAAATCATTGATCTTCTTATGAAAATGTACATTCTCGTCGTAGAGAATGGCATGTGGCCTTGGTATTTTAATGAGAATAATGATACTGAACTGAAAGAATACACAGTTTACACATCGAAATGTCAATGTTTATTGTAGTGTTCTGGATTGTTGTACTGTAACAATACGATTTATGAGACTATACACTCAAATGTCAAATGTGAAAAGTGGCGTATCCAGGATTTTGTAATAGGACGGCCCTAGGCTAAACAAAATGTAAAATGCTGAACTTAAACCTGATGTTCTTTCTTTCTTTATTTATTTACCCATAAATATAAATTATAAACATTGTAACATACAAATAATGATAATTATATCAAGGAAAGGGCTAAAAAATAGTTTAAACTAATTTCAGGCCATAAACAGGGAGGTGAAAAAAAATAATTTTTTTTTTCACCTCCCTGCCCTATAAACATTGAAATATTTGCATTGAAAAAATTATTACCCCCCTGTCTATGATTAATTCATGATACAGTACAAAAAAAATGATAAATAGGTGGGATGGCTCCCTCATGAGGCTGCACTTTGCGAGCAATACCATTAGTCCGATAGGGGTGCTCAATAGAATTTTCTTCTTTTCTTTGTGTTGGAGAGAGAGGGCTATTGTCAGTTAATTGGCAGTCATAGACTACCAACACCATTGCTAGTTTGTGTAATTCAACTTCTGTATGTTTATTTCGTGCCAAGCGTACCTGGATAAACCGATATAGGCCTTTTCCACTTTGAGGAGTATGTGTTCTCCAGGTAAGCAGTAATCAAGACAACCACTTTTGTGCAGTTATTAATTTATGATTTAATAACTGTATGTCTGTATAACTGTATGACAATTCATAAAGAAAAGAATTACTATAAATAGATTAATATTGTTCTGTTTGTCTGTAGGCCCTTTAAGGAAAGAACTTATAATACACATATACAGTATTATATATAATATTCCTATTATTATCTTTAATGATCGAAATAAATTATATTCTATGTTTTTAGAAAAAATTATTAACACATCATTAATTTTATTGATGAAAAAAAAAAACTACATCAACATAAATCAGGTCGTCAAGGTTACCTAATCAACATACAGCTTTGACGGCCACTCTGTCAGCACACTAATTCTCATTGCAATTTTACTGCAAAAGCAACGACACATTTCTGCCTAACAAAACCCAGTAGATTTATCAGAGTAGAAAATGTGAATAACGTGAGTCGAAAATAACTTGCAGATTACTCAACGCTTTCAAAGATTTCTGAGTAATTGCTCTCACTGGACCTCACTTAGTATTCACGCTTGATTAAGCAATGTCATAATTAAAACTAGGATTTAGATGGACTTTGACATGAACATAGGCCTGGATATTTTATGCAAGAAACTGAGGCAGTGATTTTAATGCAAAATACAATTATCTGTATATTCGTTATATTTCATTATCATGAGTGGTTATATATAATGTCAATATCCCTGCCCTAATCTCAAGTGAAATATTTAAAAAAAAATAATTAAGAATTTCACTTAAGTGGTATAATTTAAAATGGAAAATCTTTTAAGTTAAGCCTAAGTGTGATTGGCAAATTATACAGTTATTGATATTTTAATAAATATATGAGAAAAAATTCATTCACACAGAAGGAAAATATTTGATTCACACATAACTTAACACCAAACTTCTAGTAAAATATGATTTGCTTAAGGTTATTATAATTTATCTGATTTACACAAACTTGATAATCTTTTTTTTTTGCAAAGAAAATTTGATAATTACAATCCTCAGGCATACATGTGCAAAATGTTTTAGTATGTCTACTACAAACCTTAATGGTTTTGTTATTGGTTTTTATCTTTGCAGGGCATCACAATGTGATTGGCTATCACCAGCTTATCAATATATGAATCTTTTCCTATTAATTGTTGCATTGTGGGCCATAGGCACACCGTCTTCCATTGATAGTATTCAAATGGTAAGTTGGCTCTGTTCTATGATCCTACACCTACCAAGTATTGTGCAATAGTGAGTGACACTCTATTTGAGGTTCTCCCATGATCCCAGACACTCGAGTCTTGTTGTGAGTGAAACTCACACATTTCAGATTCCCATCTGTTCGATGATGATGATGATGATGATGATCAATGATTCCAGACTTACCAAGTCTCGCACATTGTGAGTGAGACATTTGAGGTTCCCATCACGCACACAGTTTAACCAAACATACCCGTTCAAACTAACTCAACGACACTGGCACTATTGACCGGTCTTTACACAAACCACACAATTTACATGCCACCTATACCCTAGCCCTACTATCGCATCAGACCAACTTGGCTTCTATATGAGTCGAAAGATAGGTCCATGGTTTTGGTTTCGTTTGACAGGAGCCTTTGAAAATTCCTGTAGCCTGCACAAAGATTGTTCTTTTTGCGGCCACAGCACCTTTATTCTTCTGGTTACAGCACTGATCATGATCAGTTTTTTTTGGTGCCATAAGTTGACCCTAATAATTCTTTTTCAGCAGCAGTTTTCAATTTCTTTTCTTTTCTATATTCTTTACAGCTTCTGGTTCTACATGTTGTGAGCATCATTATGGAGGTTATATTAATCAGTGTTTATTTCCCAAAATATGAGGACTCTGGTAAGTATGGTAGGTCGGCCTACATGCATGCACGCTAGGAGAAAGGCAGACTAAGCTGCGGGCGTAACAGACAGTGTCTTATTAATGGATGGTGGATAGGCCTAGATGGATAAGATCTAGCAAAACATTCATTAAATTTAATACAAATTTGTAAAATTGCTTTATCAATTTCTTTATTGTATTGTAATTTCCAACATTTATGTGAAAAGTGGGAGAGGAGGAGGGAGGGAGGCTACTGTTCTAAAAAGTTGGTACAGCCTGGAGGGGGTGGGATAGTGTTTTGATGCTCCTTGTTATCTGTACTTATTTAGATAAGATCCATCAAAACACACATCATAGAAGAACTGTACTAATTACACAGGCAATTATTCAAATGCCAGTGACCAGCGTACAGTACTATAATTATGTATGGACGATTTCCTTCTATCTATTACTAAACATCTTGAAATTTATGCAAGGAAAATTATATCCAAATGCCGAGCAGTAATTGTCTCCATTTGGAATATGTTAAGCGGAAAAATAACATTCTGCAATTTATAGCCATGTTTGTATTTAAATTGCATTTTTTTCTTTTTCTTACTTCAGATGAATAATTAAATTCAATGATGAAAATGGTAAATTTATTATGTACATCAAGTTTTAAAAATTGTAATAAATTATAAAACTATAAATAAAAAAAACTATTATGCCAAAATGTGATAATAAGTGATTGATTATACCGTATATATTGAGAACCATATTAAACATTAAAATCAAAGAAAAGACAATTCCCATGTACATTATTGAATTATGCTAATCAGTAACCAGTCATGCATGCATAATTAGATGTAATGCGCAGTGCATCTTGACAGTAGAAAAGGTCGAAGAACGATAAATTGGTTTCACAACGAGGTAAAAAATAAATCCCTGTGAAATCAATATAGTACTGTATGTATAGTCTTTGTAACTATAGATCCGTCAGATTATCTTTTAAGCCTTGTTTATTTGATACGGTACTTATATGATGAATAAGAAATATAAAGCTGCTCTTTAAAATATGCGGTTTATTGATGATCAAATGGAAATTATTTTTGTTGTACAATACCTTGGGATTGTGTTGAATTAAGGTTTATATGTTTATTTTATGTTATAAAGCACTTTACTTTTATTTAGTCTATTTCGTGCCAAGCTTACACCCGAGCTTACATTGATAAACTGACAAATGCCACATTCTCCTTGAAGAGCGAAATATACTAAAAAATAGAAAATTCATTGAATGCCCCTCTCCATAAATGGTATAGTCCACAAATCATGACTCCAAGTGGGATCCACCTCACAAGCCACCACCATCATTTCTTTATTTTATAAAGTTATTTATTTTATTTCGAATCGAATTTGAACCACACCATGAAAGTCCTAGTGTAGTCTGGGTTCCAGACGGAGTTTTGTCTTAATATCAGTAAAAAGATAAATATTTTGGCACATATGGCGTTTCATACGTATACTACTTGATTTTGGATACTCCGTCTGGGGAAACACGCACAAGTCACGTGGTTTGACACCAAGAATTCTTGGTGCATACGATTATCCGGTTGACTAGTTTCAGCTGCATGCGATTGGCTACTCACTCGTACACTGTTTTAATATTCATATTTCAGAAGTTCAAAGACTCAACAACTAAGATGGTGCGCATGCGCTATGTTACGTTTAGACAACGTGTACTTGGTACATTGATGAAAGTTTCTGAAGGCTAGAAATGATTTTATATGCCTAGTAGTTTGGTAAACATTTGATGGGATATTTTCCAAGAACATGAAAACTCGTCTTGATAAGATAGGCTGCTTCTCCGCAAATCAAACATTGAATGGATCATTTATTACGCGGAGATAATTTGATTTAATTCCCACCCAGACCCTGTCCTGTTCTGTGTAGTGTGTGGTGTAGCTTTGTTGTGTGCCGGTGGCATGTATGTAGGCCTACTTTATTGGCGTTTTATTTGGCAGGTCATACGTGCGAGTTGAGTAGGACCTACGAAAGAGGCCTAGGCCAATGACTAAACAATTAATAAAAAAACAACTTGGCAACACGATTTTATCAACAGTCTCGTCTCGTACATTCAGCACTGTACGTACTCGATCTTTTTCATTTTGAAACAAGATGATCATTGGTTGATTCGAAATCCATATTTACATACCGCCCGCCCCATATAGCCGAATACGGTATGATCACCTACGTCATTCTTATCGGACGTTTGCGGTCTACAAATCGATTTCTATACGCGTTTCACAAGTCTGTATTTTGAGACAAAAATCGCGGTCGCAATAAAAACAAATAAATAAAAAAGAAAATACAGACTTGGGGCAAGTCTAGTCCTAGTGGTCTAATTGTGATGTATTTTAAATTTATACCTAAAGAAAATTACAAAAAAAACCACTCCGCCCCTATATTTTTGCCGATTTAGGGGTGATGTTTTTTTTTTGGCTTAATACAAAATTAATGTTTATTATTACTAATAACTTTCAAATTGTTTTGTCTTTCAGGTTCTACAGAATTTAAATTCAGTGCTGCGTATCCTTTTAAAAATTATTTTAGGAAAAATATCTGTATGATAATATTCCACTAAGAATACCTGTAGTTTGAAATTGTCACAGACTCAGGTATCCACAAAAATCATTGGTTTGATTAGTTACTTCAAATTGTGCACTTTTGGACAACTTTATGTATTTGGATTATTTATTTGTTCAGCAAAAAATCCATTTATTTCTTATTTCAAATTGCACCATACAAAGTTATATTATTGAATCAAATTCACTAACAGTACCGTCTGGTAGAGGTAATTGCCAAATATAAGATTGACTGTTTGATCCAAAGTTTTGCTATGTACTGTGTTCTCAAATAAGCTAGGCACGAAATAGAAAAGTCAAGTTCGGGTCATGTTCAAGTCAAGTTCGAGTAATGGTTCTCATTCTGTTTCATCATAGTACCAGGCCAACACAAAATAATGTAATGGTTCTCATTCTGTTTCATCATCGTACCAGGCCAACACAAAATAATGTTATGAATGAATTATAAAGTTATATTTTTTCCTTACATTAAAAAAAATAGTATGGCAATAATTAATCTCATTCTAAGACCAGTATCAGCCGTAATTATCGCCACTCACTACAGAGCTCGTGGAGGAGAGACCAACATTGGCTTTTCAAACCCCACGTACAAGGGCTACGAGAACTTTGACAACCCACCAACAATCGGTATTCCACCGCAACAAGGCAACACACCAGCTGGGCCGTCAATGGGTAACCAACAGTACGGTGCCCCTTAATTGAAGAATGGACAGTGGGTTATAGTTATTTTAATTTAACTAACCACGGAGTTGTTTATAAGGGTTATGTCAGACATGTTTAGACCTACAGAAAGCATATATGTATTTCAGCGTAGATATCCCATTTTGCAACAAATAACGTGCAAGCCCTATATTCCTATTTAGACATGCGCATGTTGAATGAATAACGTAGGAACTTTAGAACCATTCAATCATGGATGCAACGAGAATGCTCTTTTTCCATGAGACAGAGCTGATAATAGGGAGTTTTTGGATTTGCGACGACCAATGACCAAAATATTTTATGTTAATTCATTGTGCACATACAGCAAAAAAATTGGGATGTGTTTCCTCGCTCCCCAACCTCTACATAGCTGGTTTCTAGGTCCAGATGACATAGATTGACCTGACCTAGTGTGTTCCCAGGTCGTCGCAAAGCGAAAGCTCCTATGTGAATCCATGGTGTGGTAGTTTGTCTATGACAGTATAAGAGTTCTTATATACAACTCTATGGTTAGTACCTGGTGTAAGAGACCAATGTGCAATAGTGTTAGATGAAGCAAATTCCTCTAATAATTATTAGAAAAGAAAGGCAATAATTTTTTGTAGTGCAGTATAATATGTATGGTTACAATGTAATCAAATTGTGAATCTAAAAATTCCTAATATTTATTGTTAGTTTTTATCAGAAATCAGAGAGGTAATGATGGGTTTTGGGTTCTAAAAAAATACATTTTTGTTCCGATTCATCAGGTCATTAGCACAAGCAATGGCAACTGTGTTGCCTCTGGAAATAATAATCTACCTCTTGAAGAAGAGGGTGCTGTCTCAATTATACCTTATTTTTTATTTTATTTTTTTTTCTCTTTTGTGTATTTTTTATTTTTTTAAGTTTATTTCTGTTAAAATACATGTTAAGATATTTTATTGTAATGATTAAATGGTATTCTTAACCAATTAAACGCGAAAAATAACGAATATAAAAGTGTATTATAAAAATCCTGGGTGATTAGTTTTCGTCTTTCTATCTGAATAAACGCCATGTAACGCATTCCCAGGCGTCTTTTGTTGCAGTAAACCTTCTCTTAACGTTCGCTCTTACAAGTTAAATTTACCCTGGTCTAACTTGGGAAGAGAATTAATGGTTTTTATTTGTGTGTTTCAGAAATCTAGAAAAATAAATTTGTATACATTCCTTAAAAAAGAAACCGTTAAAAAAAAAAAAATTTTTTTTTTGCCCAACTCATGAGCGGAAAGATGCTCAGGGTAGATACAGACTCTATGTGGGACAAGCTACACGGTTTCCCGCTTTTCATTACCGCACGTCTGTGTAAATTGGCGTCATTGTGTCCTAGTGGGAATGTGGAAATCAAAAGCTTGAGGGCCTAGTTTTTTAATAAATGCTTTGGCAAAAAAAATAATAAATTCAGGCCACTTTTTTTTATTATAGAGTAAGAATTAAAGAAAAGCAATAATAATTAATGACCAGAAAAAAGCAATATTATATATTTAAACAAATATTTTAAAATGACAAAAATCAGCCCAGTGCATCAAATGGTTAAAGAAATTGAGAATTTGCAAACATATTATTTATGATAGTGAAATGTGAAAAAAAAAAATAAGCAAGGCATAGGTAAAATACAATGCTATTAAAAGTTAGTATATAGTAATAATATAGTAATTTTAAAATATACAACATTTCATGAACATATACAAATTTACAACATTTAATTTTTAACCCAATACATATAAAATGTATACTTTAACATTTATTTTACAGTGTTTGTTTATTTATAATTTATATGAAAATAGATTTATACTCACTACTAATGTCTTGTTTTTGTAAGTCCCCTTTTTTCAATGTTTAGGTGAAATTCAAATAATTAATAAAGTACAGTGCAGTAAAAAAGTCTTTACCTCGCATGAGTAATTTGCATAATACATAATAATTTGGTTTCTCAAATGCACCTTTTTTCATGTTTGGTTTTAGTAATTCCCATACATATATATAACACACATGCATTATGGGATGGCACTAAGCTAGTTTTTTATATGAAACCTCTACAGCAAAAACTGTACTGGGAATCATTAACACTCAAATTTAACACACAAAATACATAACTGTAGTTATGGTGAAAGATTTCAGTGGCACGATACTATAAGATCTAAGCTCTATTAAGCCAAATATTTTTTGAGTAACTGATCGGAAAAAGATACAGAGCATTGTCACGAACTCCTCTCACGTATGTTTCCGAGCGGTTGAAAATACTTTAGGAACTCCCTTGTGACATAAAAGTATACACACAAAATCCACAAAGTTGTAAAATAACTCAAAAACAAAGCTTTAATTTCAATCAACTTCAACTTTCAACAATCCAGTAAGCACTTTAAACAACAGTTTCACAATAACTTTACAATATAATATCCAACCTCTAATCCAACCTCTAATCCAACAACCTTCTTCAAAATAAATGCTTCAATCAAAATCCTTCTCCCACTTACAATTGGCATACTTCCCCTTATATACAATATGTTCATAACCTTCTAGATCATTCCTTATACTTCTTCTTATTCTATTGATTACAGTTTCTATTAATAGCACTTCTGGAATGTTCTTGATTGTTCTTATTAATTATACATGGTTTCTTAAATCAAACCATCTAATTCTAGAATGTTCATGTAAATACTATGTTACTCTATATGTTAGGGAATGGTAATTTATTACACTCCCCCCTCTTTCTGAGCTCAAAACTCTTTCTTGGAGTTTTGAGGGGCAAGTATACACGGACGTGGCAAAATTTAACCCACTCCTAGTCTATAAAACTTAATTACACCATAATAACATAGAACATAATTAATAATAATTACTAATAATGAACCAACAATATTCATGTAAATTTGTCGGAATGGTTCACTAACAATTACTGACATAGGAATCATCCAATTTAGTTTTATACTTTGAGGCTTTACAATACTCTTTCAATGAAATATCATGTGAAAATTTCAAAACACTATTACTGCAATGATATAAAACCACTAATTTCTCTATGGGTTCCGTCTGGTGTTTTGTAAAAACATGCCTAAATAAAGTTCCGTCCTTACAGACCGTCATATCTTCCCGACATAAACCTTCTTTCCTTTCAATATCTTCCCGATGTAAACGTTCTTGGTTATCCATCATCTGCTGCATCAGAAGACTCTGTTGTTGTATTTGTTGCTTCATTAACAACACTAAAAAGTCTGTACTGCTGTACACTTTACCGGATATTGTTGTTGATTGTTTATCAGCCATATTTTAAATCTGGATGAGGGTCTTGTTACTAGTTAATCGTAGTTACCGAGACGTTCACAAGTCTACTGTTCCAAATAAATAATGTACTGTTCTTAAAACAATGTTTGTGTACTTACGATTAAACAAAACGTAGCACCACGGCTTCCGTAAAATATCTCAGTATCGTAAGTACCGCTTCCTCAAAATATCAATAAAAGTACAGTTGATCCTAAAACAGCCACCAATCTATGGCAAAATACAGTAGATCAAACTGCTACCACAAAATATCACAACAGTACTGTAGATAAAAACACAGTTAAGTCGAACAGTAGATCGAAATAACCGCTGCCACCAAATTAGGCTGAACACCGCTGCCACCAAATTATGTCACGAACTCCTCTCACGTATGTTTCCGAGCGGTTGAAAATACTTTAGGAACTCCCTTGTGACATAAAAGTATACACACAAAATCCACAAAGTTGTAAAATAACTCAAAAACAAAGCTTTAATTTCAATCAACTTCAACTTTCAACAATCCAGTAAGCACTTTAAACAACAGTTTCACAATAACTTTACAATATAATATCCAACCTCTAATCCAACCTCTAATCCAACAACCTTCTTCAAAATAAATGCTTCAATCAAAATCCTTCTCCCACTTACAATTGGCATACTTCCCCTTATATACAATATGTTCATAACCTTCTAGATCATTCCTTATACTTCTTCTTATTCTATTGATTACAGTTTCTATTAATAGCACTTCTGGAATGTTCTTGATTGTTCTTATTAATTATACATGGTTTCTTAAATCAAACCATCTAATTCTAGAATGTTCATGTAAATACTATGTTACTCTATATGTTAGGGAATGGTAATTTATTACAAGCATATATACTTAATTATTGTTTTAATTTGTCCATGTCTTTAAATGTTCTCAGGGAGGCAATTTCACACATCAAAATAAACAAATAGTAGATGTTTATGTAATTATAATAATAATATATAGAAACTGTACATACCATAATATAGATATCTATTATTATACTAGTGGTGTATGGTGTACCTGTATGTTAATTAGTGTATTATGTTGATTAGCATAATGATGACATGTGGTTGTATGCAAAATGTATGCACAAAGGAATGAGAATAACCTTTGACTCGCAGCACAACAGAGAGTGAATTGCTAAGAGCTGTGAACAACTTATCTCCAGTCCCTGTAGGGTCTTTCGTGTTAGAATTGCCAACAAACGACGCTCATTCCATATATAGGGGATGAGGTAGAAAGAACACAGTAACCGCCTTCTATTCCTAAAGATAAACTGGGGTTTTTAAAAGTGTACATGAGCCAGATGTGTACATTTGACCTTGATTTCATCACTACCTGTGTATACATTTCAGTACGGTACAGTATATTTCACTAACAAAAAATTCCTGTCCATTCACATTTGTACATACCATGAAAGCCCCAGTGGTCTAATAGAAAGGCGGCGGGTTTGGTTCGAGCAATTTTTCACTCACAAAATCATCTCATCCTCTGCCATTCATACGGTATTAATTTGTGTAATATTTCTATTAAATATTAATATTTAAAACCACACTTTTTGTTATGTTTGTATTTTCTATGACCTTTGTTACATATTATTAATTAAATATTATTAAATAACAGATATAGGCCTACAGTATGGCATGTCATTCCTAAAAGTCAGTATTTATAGAGTAATTATTTACTTAATCAATTTTATTTGAATGTTTATATCAAATGTACAAATGTGATTTACCTGCAAGAAATAAGTGTTTAGAAATAATTTATATGATGTTCTAAGACCGGTACTTAATTTCCCAAAAGTAAAAGTTGCAATATATATATATATTAAGTATTATTATATTATTAGAAAGTATACCTTGTTTCCAAATGGATATGTATGTCATGTGACTGTTGAACTTGCATAAATTAATGTGTGAGAAACATGTTTCTTTTGTCTGCTTATTCATTTAACTTTATAAAAGAACTTTGTTTTCAAGATATATTGTCCGAACACATGAACAATTTTTTTTTATTTTATTTTATTTCATACTCATCCAACAGCGAGTAACCCGCCAATTACAGGATGGATAAACTATTTAATAATTTCACAAGACAAACATATACACAAGATGCTCTACATAAACAAACAAACTGGATGTTCAAATTATTTTATTTATTTTTTTATTTTATTTCATAATTTCAGGATGGATAAAATAAAGACTATGAGTAAAATAACAAATTTTAACAAGCCATTTCATTTTGCAAAAAAAAACAAAACAAGAAACCCATTGAATTCTGGTTAAATTTGTTTTCTTTAAATTACAGTTTTATCAGATCAATAAATTTTTTTTCAATCAAATTTTTGGTCAAATTACTATTAAAAAAAACCATTATGTGACATTAAAACAACTTTTTTTTATTGGGACAATATAATAAGTCTAAGGGGACTCACAAAGGGGACTTTTCATGGAATGAACAAGGGGAAACTGACGACATCTAGCACATATTCAGGGGTTGTTGTTATTGGGTCCCGAAAGTATCCCCTAAATACTGTAAAATAAATATAAACAACTTCTATTATTAAACCATCATCATATTCTATCACTTTTTATTTATTAAAACATATTTACAATATTTAAGAAATTTATTTAAATTAAGAATAGCAAAAAATGCATGCAACATTAACAGTTAGCTTACAATATGATTTTTCTTTTAATCTGTTGACCTTTTATCAGGTGTAGTAGAGTAGAATCTAGCTTATAGAGGGAAGCAAACAGATGAAAATTATGCCAATACAGCAGACATAAACAGTGGCAGATCCGAGATTTCGAAATTGTAAAATGAAGTGATGAACCTATCTCGTGCACAAGACGTATTTAACTGGTCACTCGCAAATGCCTGGCATGAGATATACAGCAAGTAGTTGATTATTATGATTATGCTAATCATCTGCTCAAAACAGCCCCAGTTCAACTAAATACGCCTGTTGTTATTTTCCTGGTTTTGCATTCCATCTATCTGGTTTAAAAATTCTTACTTCATAGTATTTCAGTTAATACTATATTATTATGTGGTCATACAGTATTGAATGTTTTTTTTACTGTGTATTCTTTTATTTAAAAATCTTCGTCGTCATGAATAACTTCTTCTGTTCCCTGTAAAAAACAAACAATCATATCCAGATACAATACAACAGTTTCCAAATGAATACTACACTTTACTACAACCTTTTTCTAGTATCTTTTATTCTAATACTCTTAAGCCCGACAATTGCCTAATGTTATGACCACAATGTGTGTTGTTGCAGTAAAAATACACCGTATATATTTATGTGGAAAGGTGCTTTGTGTACCATGGATCGGTATACTACAATTAGTCTCCCGTTTTATTTCGAGGCAACAACCCCAAGAACAACCTCCTAAGACGATGCCATCCCAGAACCTAAACATATCTTCAGTACAGCATCTCTTGCATACTGTAGCCATCCCTACCTATAGTTTTGATTTTTCCAATGACCCATCAACTCCCTTTAGGCCTAAGCACCCCTAATCCCATGATTTTCTTAGGCCGAAAAAACCCTACCAACCATGACTCTCTTAGGCCCAAGCACCCCTACTAGCCATGACTCTCTTAGGCCCAAGCACCCCTACTAGCCATGACTCTCTTAGGCCCAAGCACCCCTACTGTACATATAGCCATTACTCTTTTATGACCTACTGTAGTACCCCTAACTATACAGTAGCTTCAAACACCGCACCACCCTTATGTCCGACACCATGGTCTAGTAGAACCAAAATTAAAATACCAGCACCTTAGAACTGAAAGACTTACTCTTAGTCTGATGGCACTGTAAGCCATGCTTTTTGTTCACATACTTTCTTCTACATATAAAAAACAATTGTGATTTGAAAACAATCCAGAAATGGTTACTTTTGATCTGAGAACATTGCAGTTATTTAAAAAATCATTTTCGACATACCTCTGCAGCAAGTGCTTCGGCTCGCCTCTGATCGTACGTTTCCTCCGCTTCATGTCGTTCATCCTCGGAATATTCATCTTTGTCAAGACGTTCGACTGTCCGAACGTTGATGAGCACCTCCATTCGATAGTCATCTTCATCCATGCAAGGGTTATCTGTTTGAAATAATAATAAAGTCCTCTTTAATAACTTTACTAAAGTTGAATTCCCTACTGTTGAATAATAAGTAAGCAGAAAAATATTATACAGTAAACATTGTTGTTGTTTAAACTTTAAAAAATCTTATATAACGCTGCCAAATACAATGTTTCTAACTAAGCACTTTAGACACAAAAATGATCCATAAAATATCGAAATAAATATCCAGATAACCAAAATGGTAGATAAGGAACTATTTTCACCGCTCTGTTCTCCAGCACTTTGAAGATCCCATATATGAGAGCTCGCCAGAACAGAATTCACAGGGGAGCTCGAGTGTAAAAGGCATCTGTCTATCCTACCAAAATAAGAAGTAAAAAGATTTTTTTTAAATAAGTTTGAAGTCGCCCCTTTACCTGATAAGACAAGTGCCCTCAATAATGGCAAACATTTTAATTTTGAAGTTTCCTTTACGTCTGTCACGCCGTTGGCACGGATGTTGACGTACTGCAGGCTCTTCATAGTCTCCGCAAATCCATCAAGTTTTTCAATCTGATTATCACGCAAATGCAACGTTGTCAGGCGATCCAAACGCTCCAGGCCCTCTATGGTTGTAATCATGTTAGCGCCCTGAAAGGCAATCGATGTCATGGCCTTAAGCTAACTAGTTTGACAAAAAAGGTGTGACAGATGTGCCCAAATATTGTAGTGATATGCCCAAACATGGTAGTGATATGACATCATCATATCCATTATTATGGGCACATCACATTTTTTGTCACATTTGATAGTGTAAGTGTAGACAGAGCTTAGTCAATTCTTGATTTGTAACTGGTTTTAACGAATAACGTTACAATAACTTGCGAGAATTACTTGAACATTCTCAATGTACTTAGTATAAAGAACAAATTACGTCAGAGTAGGGCAAAACATCTGACCAATTACTCAACACCCTGACACAAAGCTACTCCACAGTATAGTTACAAACATTTACAATTATAATAACATTAACTAAGTAATAGTTTTCCCTTTTAGATATTTTGTATTCTCACTCACAAGAAACAAGTTCTTTAAGTTAGGCAGGCATATTCCAGCTGTTGTTGTTAGCTTGTTGCCTCGTAATTCCAATGTATGCAATCGGTTCAACTTTGATGGTTCAAGACCGCTGATCACCGAGATTTCATTAACTGGGAATAAGAAAAAATATAATTTCAAAGCTTAAATTTTTAGGCTGAATTGCTAATGCAACGATTCAATAGATAAATGGTGAGGTTCGCCATCTGAGAATGCAGCAGCTTATGGACAATATCATAATCTTGGAGGGGTGTTCAAAAATAATTTTTTGATAAATGTTCTCTTTTCAGAGGGGAAATGGCCTATGTCAGTTTATCCAGGTAAGCTAGGCACAAAATAGACCATTTATATACAGTATATAGATTCACAGGTACTGTATGGTGAGGTTCGTCATCTGAGGGTGCAGCAGCCCATGGACAATACCATAATCTTGGAGGGGTGATCAAAAATAATTTTTTGATAATGTTCTTTTCTTGGAGGGGAAACAGCCAATGTCAGTTTATCCAGGTAAGCTAGGCGATAGACGATTACTATACAGTTATTTAGTAAAAAATGTAATTCTTTTTATTTTTATTTTTCTTTATATTTTGATGATAATGATGAATAAATATATTTGATTTCATTTGATTTAAAACTTACAAGACATATTTAAAACTTCCAGAAGTGGATGACTGACCCCAGCCATTGTTGTGATACGATTGTTGGTAAAACTTGCATTTTGAATATAGGGCAACTCTTCGAGCTTAGCCGACGATAACAGGTTACGGTCACATTTCAGGGTTAATGTATGCGTCAGAGAGTTCAAAGGTGAAATATCTCGAAGAGTATTGCCGGAGATATCAATATATCGTAGATGAATGTATGAAGCTAAGATGTTGATATCTGTTACTTCTCTATTAAAAACAAAAACATGTTACTTTTAGTAAATTTATGAAGGAAATAAATGATATTTTGATTGACATTAAAACACACATCCAGCAATGTTACCATGGGTGAGAAATAAACTCTTGTAAAATTCTTGTTTGAGGACTCCTTTGCTCATCAGACATCAGCATAGCTAGATTTCCATGTTTTGCGGTCCTCCATGACACAAGCAAGTTGTATTTCCTAAGCTGGTATCCTCAAGAAGGACCTTGACGTATGTTTTGTTTCGTGCACCTGATGATCCATGTTTGGGTTCCCAGAGCAGAAATCTGCTTGCTGCTTTTTCTGTGTGACAATAAAAATGGCCGGCAGCACCCAATCTACAGTGTCTTATTTTAAGGCGGACATTATTAAAAATGCTTCAATTTTATTTAACCACGGACCCAGATCAACGCATGGTTGTTCTTCCCTGGGGCCTTTCAAAATATTTCACTTTAAATTACTTTATTATTTTGTTGTAACCTTTTCAAAGAGTTTTATTCTAGGTTGGTCCTGATTTTATGCTCTGTATTATTTGTATGGCATTTGATGATATAAATGTTTAAATTTAATTGAATTAAACGACTGATTCCCATGGATGCATGCAAAGATGTACATACAACAAGCAAGGAATGATTCTTTGCCTGTAATTGGTCAAATAACTTATGTTGTGTGTGCAGCATTCCTGGCATTGGATCTTACTGGGAACCACCAACTTAAAAATAAGTTGAGGTAAATTTCATAATTTTGGACTTATTTAAATTAATCTGGATTTCCTTATTCTGTCATTTCATTTCATTATTTATTTGGTCTATTTCAGTATATACATAACAACAACAAAACTGAAATTGGGGAGACCAGGGTCAACCTAGGCCTAAGTGAACTTAATCACTGTAGCTGAGCCGGTTGACCAAACTCCAAAGTCAGTTAAACACATAAAAGACATAAAGACAAAATACAGTTAAAGCGAATCAAAATGAATGTGAATATTTCTTACTTGTCCTTTGCATCTAGCCTAACAAATGCATGTGCTAGACCATTTCCTGTTTTGCAAAGAAGAGAGAGGCCTTCTGCTACCATTTCTTCTGTTAAGCTGTTCTCTGGAATTTTCTGAAAAAATATAAATGAACTATAAAATAAAAACAATAAATCTACAACTAAAAAAGTATTACACAGTATATTTAAAATGTTTGAGTTTGTCGTACATTTTATTCATATTGCCGGGTTTAGTGAAGGTTTATCACAAATAACGTGCTTGACACATACTGTAGTGGGAAGGATTTGGGAGTAAACGTCATGACGTGTATGTATGTGGTTTGTTGTTTGTATGTACACGTTGCATTGTTGTGCAATGACGTTCCTCGCGAAATCAACTATTTGCGATAAACCTTATTGTTATTGAGTGCCAGCTAGCTTTTTTTTCCTGTCCACATGGTCGACTACTGTGTTGAGTCTAGTCTATTTGAATTTCCCTTGGTACCGAAAGACAACAGAATTAAGATTAGATGTATGGATGATTGAGAATGTTATTATAGATTTAATACATGTGACATGCCTAATGAAAGAGCGATGGTCAGCATTTTCAATAGGAAGCAGTATATTTCATGCACACTTTTTATAATCATATAAATAATAATAATGTATGGCTATAGTAGGGCCTAGCTAGGCCTATATAAAAAACATCATGACCCCCCACTGTCAACATCCAGTATTAGGGACTTTATGAAACAGGACAGTTAGGGGAGGACGACGAATATCCTGTCTGTGTTCGCTAGAGTGTAAAATCATATTAACAGACATCATAGATGTTTCATTAATTAGAAACGCCGCGCAAAATGTATTGCTTTTAATCCAATAAAAATGTTATTTCGAATATTATTTAGAGTTTTGAAAATTCCACTTTGAAGTGTAATTTGAACTTTATATTTAAGGTTAGGCCTAGCTAGGGCCTAGGTAGGCTATAGGCCTATATGTACATTATTTCTAAATTCTAGTCATCTGATGATAGATGTGTGACTGTCACGACAAATATGGTCCGGGGCCAAAATCGGTCCGGCCGGACCAGTTTTGGCTCTAAAGTTGTGGCCAAAAGCAGTCCGCCACTGCCAAAATCGGTCCGGGTTTTTCTTCTATCGATTTTAATTGAATTACTAGGCCTATGATGCTGTTTTAAGTTGTTTATGGCTAGAAAAATATCCCATGATATATATAAGTAAGTTATCTTGTCGGATAAATACTATAAATAAATGTATTTTATCTAAAAACATGACTTAGGTGTTCACTCATATTTCAGCCTGCCACACACTCACATGAACGGGTATGAGACGCTGATATTGCCAGCCAGATTTTATTTTATGAGGCCTTTTTCCTTCCTCAGCCTAATCAATATTGGATAATTGTTTTATAATGATTGTACTGAATTGATATTGATTGATTAACCATAAATTAGTAATAAATTAAATTGTTTTTAACATCATGGGGAAACGAAGATGTTAAAAAAACAGAAGAACAAAATGGATTAAAAACAGGCAGAGAATTAATTGTACACAAAAAACCTAAAAATTAGTACTAATTATTGATGAGTTACTACTACCGTAATAGTAATAATGATGATAAAAAAAACAGGCTTAATTTATAATATTTAAATAACAAATAAAACCCCGTAGTTTTCAATATAATGACCTTTTTAAATGATATATTATGACTCATTTTGCGCACCATATATTTGCAAGATCGGACCATATTTGGCGGCAAAAAACAGTCCTACTGCCCGGACCGATTTTATCCAGGCCGGACAGGTTTTGGCGGCCAAAATTGGTCCGGCCGGACAGGTTTTGGCAGCCATAAATGGTCCCCTGGACTGATTTTGGCAGCCAAAACTGGTCCGCCGGACCGATTTTGGCCCGGACTGATTTTGGTGTGACATGACCTCTCCCCTTTTTAAATTAATTTCATGCAGCTCCCTCGCCTACCTCTTCCTCTTCTTGTTCTTGATTCTCCTGTTCTTCTTCATCATCACCTAAATCCAGTTCAGGTTCTTCAGTCCCTTCTTGTTCTTCGTCATACTCCTGATCAGAAAAATCAGACATTACACAAAGTGATAATGCAGAAAATTCTCTAAAATTGTACAACCAAAATACTCCAGCTACTCTCTGTGATCGTCGTCGTGGTGATTGTAAGCATCCTCGTTTTTCAACATTAATTGCAATAATAGTGTACACCTACTTTTCAACAGAATATTAAATTTAATCTTTATAAATATATAACATAAGTTTTATATATTTTATAAGCATTATTATGCACAGTATAAAATGTGTATTTGGCTATTTTATTCCCTAAACTCTATACACTTATAGAATGTCAAATATTACGCTTCAATGAGCATACAACTTTGTGTCGATAATTGTTTTAAGCCTGAACTAACTTGACACACCACACACGCACACACGTAAACCATATAGCGGTGTTGTTTTCGTTGAGTACGTGACATCCAAACTAATTGTTATATCGCCGCCACAAAATATCGTCTGTCTCGAAAAGAAGTTGGTATGCAGAAAAGAGAGGTGTTGGAGATGAGAGTGGTAAGTCTTTTTTGAAGTTTTATAAAATCATAGAACTGAAAACGTCTTATATTTTAAGCGTGTTATATTTAATTTAGTTACATTTATTCAACAGTGCACATTTCTAAGGCTGTCAACTGATGACATGTTAGTTTTTATAAAAGAAAAACCTAGGCCTGACTCCGGTTATGAATGTTGCTGATTGATTGATGGACGAAGCCTACACAGTAGTAGTAGTACCTAGCCTAGCAGTAGCCACTCGTTACAGAAGTTACTAAAGGCTTTCACTCTTTACTAGCTAGCCTAGGCCTAGGCTAGGGCCAAATTTAACCTCAATATTGTTTTCACAGTTTAGGCCTATATGATTTTATAGTAGTTAAATTTGAATTTAATTTTTAATTAAAAAATATTTTTTTAATTAAACATTAATCCCTCTTGTTTTTATTTTTAATTGAGATTTCATTTAATTTATTTCTTCATGTACGTCAGTACCGGTATTTTGTTTTTTGATCAACAAAAAATACTGTAAAATAAAAGAAAATGTGAAAAAATAAAAATCGTTGATTCAAACTGCTAAAGTTAACTAACTGTTCAACGACTAATTTAAATAAATTTATTAAAAAATAATTTTCTTATATTATAATTTCAACAAAATAACTAGATAAAATCTAATAAATTGAACATACTGTAATTCACAGCGTATATTTAGATTGGTCCAGTTTTTAGTATTCATTATAATAACACATTAAAGAAATGATTTCCATATGCAGTAACAATGGGGTAGCATTTAGCCGCACAGGCCGTTTGGCCAAGTTCAGCACTTAATTTTACCATCTTTAGGCCCTGGCCCCCTATTTCAAAGTTCTGGATCCACCACTGGAAAAGTAATTTCTTATCGATAAATTTCAATTACTTATACTGTATTCACAAGACAGTGAAAGAAAAATGTTTGTCGAAGGAAACGATCAAAGGATGTAGGCATATAGACACTATATTTTCTATGAATGCTACATTTTTATATGTTTTTATTTGGATTTTGATAAGTTACAGTGTAATTCTCTTTTATTGATATTTTTCATTTCATTTTATGTACCGTAAATAATCTCTATTTTTAACAATTTCTGTTGGATCTATTTTTAACAATTTCTTTAAAACTTTTTTTTAAATTCCTTTTATTGTTAACCTATTATAAAATTTCTGATAGACCTATTTTAATGGACAATAAACATGTCTTATTAAACTGCATCCGGACACATTTTAATATGATATATTTCATTCTTAAAATGATTTCAATTAATGTGCTTTTAGTTGATTATTTAGAGATAAACTGCTTCTAAATTAATATTTATATGCAACTATGTCCCTAGGGTATAAACCTCAAGGCCATTCCCTAGCACATCAATTGCATTTATGCTGTAATAAGCGACAAATTATCTCAATTTAATGTACACATAGCTTTGAGTTTTGTAACTGTATATTACAGTTTTTAATAGTAATTTTAGGTATTGTAAAGAATAGGAACCCTACAGTATATGATGGCTAACCAATACAACTGCACAGTCAACTGCAGTACGAGTATTATTAGCATGTAGGCCTACTGTGTATATTTAACTAGCCCAAAACCGGACACTTTTGCGATGGCTTGGGACGAGTAGGGGGTTACCCCGGTGTACTAGTATACACACAGCCACTGTCACTCATCAAGAAAAGGGCCCCCTTGATCATACGCTGTTTAGGATCACCCTCTATAAATAAAGTGTAATAAAAAAAAAACTTTCTGGTTTTTGGATAGGAAAACCCCTTTTTTTGCGATATCCCTATTATTGAGATACTTTTCTGTGAAATGAATGAAAGGAAATATAGGCAATACAGCCAACCATTTCAAGGGAGACAATGCAAATTAAGAAGACACTTTGTTGGGTCCAGAAGGTGTCCCCTTAGTTACAGTAGTACTACTACTACTGTTTTTAGAAAGTTTGGTGTTACTACATTAAAAAAATATAGTTGAAATATTTGGTTGGGAGGTGGGGGGGGGAGGGGGTGGGCAGAGTTGTAACTTGGCGGTTTGGATGCTTGACTACTAATCCCAGATTTCTAGGTCCAACTCCATCTCACAAAGACTGCATCTTGAGTTTGTTCGTTGTGTGTACTGAATTAATTTCCACTCTTGGCAGTCCATGGTATGCCTAGGAAAAAAAACCCAACTTTTTATTCTCTGGTTGTAAAACAAAGTTGAATAAAATAAATAAATAGTGTACCTCATGAAGAACACATCAATGAGCATGAGAAAACATATTTGAAACGTGGTTAAGTTATTGAAAATTATTCTGTTTAAAGCTCTGTCTACACTATCAAGTATGACAAAAAAGTATGATGTGCCCAAATATGGTAGTAATATACCCAAATATGGTACATGATCAGCTCAGATATGGGCACATCACATATTGTTTTCACATAAAGTTTCATAGTGTGGACAGAGCTTTTACACCTAATAATCAAACACCTGAAGCACACTCCCACACTTTCAATAGCGCAGTATACCACCAACTAAACAAGATTTTCAGAGAGCTCAAAGCGCAAGATTTTGGTGTTTATACTTATATTCTTTAAATGAGGTTTCCAGACTGGTCCAACGGGGTGCAGTTTTGGGAGTGTCTACTACTGTATAAGCTTACTGTACTTGCTATTGCATCATTTGATTTCTAAATGCAACAATATTATACAAATACTAGGTCCCTACAGAGACTAGCCTTTTGAAGCTAAAAAAAAACAGCTACAAGGAAGGAATAAACAACAGATTACTTTTCTGATTACATATTTTGAATTTTGCTTTGTGTTAATGAATGACTGAATGAATGATTGGACCGAATAAGTGAAAATACTGTATGTTTTAACACTACGGCCAACCCTTATTCAGGGGACACTGCTATTAAGTGTACACTTTGCTGTGTGCAGGCTAAGGTATCCTGGGGGTTCTATTGCATTGCACTTGGCAGTAGGTGTACACTTTGCTGTGTGCAGGCTAAGGTATCCTGGGGGTTCTATTGCATTGCACTTGGCAGTAGGTGTACACTTTGCTGTGTGCAGGCTAAGGTATCCTGGGGGTTCTATTGCATTGCACTTGGCAGTAGGTGTACACTTTGCTGTGTGCAGGCTAAGGTATCCTGGGGGTTCTATTGCATTGCACTTGGCAGTAGGTGTACACTTTGCTGTGTGCAGGCTAAGGTATCCTGGGGGTTCTATTGCATTGCACTTGGCAGTAGGTGTACACTTTGCTGTGTGCAGGCTAAGGTATCCTGGGGGTTCTATTGCATTGCACTTGGCAGTAGGTGTACACTTTGCTGTGTGCAGACTAAGGTATCCTGGGGGTTCTATTGCATTGCACTTGGCAGTAGGTGTACACTTTGCTGTGTGCAGGCTAAGGTATCCTGGGGGTTCTATTGCATTGCACTTGGCAGTAGGTGTACACTTTGCTGTGTGCAGGCTAAGGTATCCTGGGTGTTCTATTGCATTGCACTTGGCAGTGGCAGTATGTGCATAAAAACAATACAGAGCAACAATGGAAAATAACGCTCTGTTCTTTATGGATACAGGGTTTGCTCATTTGAGACACTACAGTGTGTATTTTTCTTAAGCTACCCCTGCCCAACAATTTTCATTTTTTATTTTAATTACAGTTATCGTAAATGCTAGTTAAAAAAAATGAAATGGTTTACAAAAAGACTAAGTTTATTTATGATATGATTTGAAATATTACAAAGAAATTTCATTATAACACAATTTAAAAATATGCAAATTTATAAGATTTTATTCCACTTACATTATTAATTCTAATTTTAACATGGTACAGTACATATTAGCTGGTATAATGATGGTATGGTATTTAATACAAAAATTAATAGTTTGATTTATTTTAATACTAAGTACTGAGAATTTGATTACTATTGTAGACAAAATATTACCATCCAGTTTTTTTTATAGAATTTTTACAAAGTTGTACTAAAAATGTGATTTATTAACATTATTGCAAGTTAATTGGTTTCGTTGTGAATTACAAAATTGACTAGTTTAAAAAAAATTTTATTTGGTTTTTATTTAAATTTACAAATTTGTTCCAATAAATTTAATTAGTATTAGTATTTTATTATTAATTCAATTCAACCAACTTGGTTTTTTTTTGTGGATTACAAAATTAACTGGTGTTTTAAAATTTGTATTTGGTTTTTATTTAACACCAAAATATTCTAAAATAGCAGGTTATATAATTGCATTATGATAAGAGTAGGTACAACAATGGGCAAAGTTGATAAAATAGGGGACAATTGAACAAAAGAGTACACTATGAATAAAACATTAACTTGGCTTTTATGACCAAACTGTGGCTTGTTTGAACAGTTTCTTATTCCAAAGTCTCCCGGTAACCATGACAATATTATATTGATTTTATACTGGCTCGTAAAAAGAATAACAAAATACTAAGTGGGCGCTAAGCAACGGGTGCTTTTTATTAATCTTGAATGCGAAGATCCCCCCATTGAGACCCTGTCTTGTGAAGTATTGAGTGTAAACTATGGTTAATCTCCATGGAAACACTTTTTCCAAGACGATTGTCAATTTGTTCAAGGCAGCAAACAATGAGGAAAGATTAAAGTGTAGAGTGTTTTGTTCACTCAGGGTTATAACACCATTTAATACAGAAAACAACTGGTTTCTATTACAGATTGACTAACTTAATGTTGTTATGTTGTTTTATATACTAAAGCACTGTGACTACTGTAATTATTGAGAGCTAGATTTATGAATTTTAACTGCATACAGTACAGTAGGACATGGAATAATTTCGCCAGTGTAGCATAGCAAAAAGCTATATAAAAAAGCCTGTTTGTTTGTATAACAACAACAAAAAACGACAGCAAGTTTCTCGACTAAAAAATGAGCAATATTGCTAAACAAAATTTTAAAATAAAATTTTTCTATGTAGGATATAAAATAGCTATTATAATAAATGTCAATTTGTAATAGAATTTTAAATTACTGTGAAAAAAATACTGTAGATGTAATTTTTTACATTTGTAGAATTTTGAATTGGTAAAAAAAAATTAAATTTTATAATTTAATACAATAAAATGTGAATTTGTAATAGAATTTTAAATTTATTATGATAATAATTATTATAATAAGTAATTTTTTACCTTTCCAATATTTAGTTTTTATCAATTATTGATAAACATTTTTTTTTTCAACTTTCATTTTTTTATATTTATAATTTGTTACACTAATTGATGTGTAAAAATAATTTAAAAATATTATGATAAACTGTATTATATAACTTCCCTACAATTGAAAAAAATAAGATTGATTTTAAAATCACAGACATATTTTAAATATGGCACAGTGCTACCCACTTTTAAAGTCTGGTAGGTAATAACAGTTTTTACAACCACTCTTAACTTTTTGACAACCACAAAGACCTACTGTACTGTACATAAGACAAGATAGAAAGATATTTCATTTTAATAATTTGTGAATTTAAATTGCATATTAATTAAATAATGTGCATGCAAAGATACATGAGATACTAAATATTAAATATATCAAAAAATAGGAAATAAAAAAAAATTATGATTATAAAATTTAAAAAATATAAAATGTGTTTCTTACCATATTTAAATTTGATTAAATACGAAATGGTTAAGTAAAAAATAAATACTATGTAAATTGAACAATACATGAAAACTGACATTGAATTGAATGAAAAAAGACAGGAAATAATAAAAAAAATGATGTGCTTAGAAAATGAAAAAATATATAAAAGGTGTTCCATACTGGCGCTTTTTACCAATTTAATTTCCCAATGCAATAAATTGTTTAAGCAATTTCAATTTTTATAAAGATTTCATTCATTTTTAATGAGTTAGACCATAAAATAAGCAATAAAATTGATTTTTGTAAGAAATAGCTTTAGCAGCACATTAGCTTTACGTCCGGACTGGAAAAGGTATGGTTTATAAATTACTCTAGAAATATTGAATGTTAAATGAATATTTTAGTTTCTAAAGTTATAATTATTTTGTTAAATGGTCTTGATTTTAAAATATTTCTGTATTAAAATACAGTAATACTTTTTTTTAAAATGCCAATTTTAGCCAATGAAAGCGCATAATATTATTTTACTGAGTTGTGTAGTCAGAGTAGTACAGTAGAACCTCTATTAAGGGGACACCTTTCGGACCTTAATAGGTTTGTCCTCTAAATAGGGTTAAACCTTGTTTAAACATATTTTCCCCTCATTCACCTTTCGGACCTTAATAGGTGTGTCCTCTAAATAGGGTTAAACCTTGTTTAAACATATTTTCCCCTCATTCACCTTTCGGACCTTAATAGGTGTGTCACCTAAATAGGGTTAAACCTTGTTTAAACATATTTTCCCCTCATTCACCTTTCGGACCTTAATAGGTGTGTCCTCTAAATAGGGTTAAACCTTGTTTAAACATATTTTCCCCTCATTCACCTTTCGGACCTTAATAGGTGTGTCACCTAAATAGGGTTAAACCTTGTTTAAACATATATTTCCCTCATTCGTTACATGGGGTGTCTCCTGATTACAGGTTTCTTGAAGAGACTGGTCTTTATTATATTTTTGCAAATTTTATTAAATATTAAAAATTATTAAATTATTACTCAAATTCTTTTTTAATATGAAAATGACTGATATTTTTTAGTTTATAAAAATAATTTTTGCTTGTCATATTTTGTGCGATTTTTAGCATAATAGTTATTGGTATTTCTTTTTCATTTCTTGGTTTTAATGCCAACTGTACAATTTAAATTGAATACATAAACTAGGCCACATACTGTACTGTAGTTAAGTAAGCCACTTAAAAATATGAATTTATGCCTGAGCCAATTACAAGTAGATTTAATTATCCTTCTATCTAATATTCCCATCCTATGAAACCAAATTACTAATTATGTTGTTGCTATAGTTAATTTATGTTTTTGCTTCAAACCCATGCACAGTTCAAATTCCTCATACTTCCAAATTAGGCCATAGGCCCAGAGAGAAAACTATTTCTACACAAAGCTAAATAGTAGCTATGGAATTCCAGGAATACAGGCAAAAATTCTGTAGCAGACGACGCAATCTATTGCAGACGACGCATAGATTTCTCTATCTTGCAATATTTCCCCCCTCAGATAATTTTAATGTATCTCGGTAGGGAATCGGCCAAGTGATATGTTCAAAATTGTTAGTGCTATTCATATTAGATTTTTCTGATCACTATAGACTGCTGTTTGATATACAGTTAGTGATAAATTCTCGTAATATAATTGTACAGAATACTGCCCTACGGAATGAGTTATGATATTATAAAATGAATATTATTACTAGATGGAGATTATCACAATACTGTATAATTACTAATCTACTGTATAGTGCTATAAATACTGTATATACAGTAATTACTATATAATGCTAAAAAATAAATACTGTATATACAGTAATTACTATATATTATAATGCTAAAAAATAAATACTGTATATAATTACTGTATAATGCTAAAATAAATTGTAAAATGTAATTTTATTTTTAATACGAAAAAATAGTACTAATTGTACTGTACATAATTTAAAATATGTTAAAAATATTATATTTTTAAAATAAACATTGTCTATATTAAATTAAATATTAAATAAATACAATTGTAGATTCTATTTTATATCTGTTAGTATAGTACTGTAGTATTGGTAATTGATAACAATTATAATAACAAATCGCTATAAATTAAACAAACACCACCTTTATTTAGAGGAAGCCATGGTAAATAAAACTTAAATTATGAGTGCATTTAATTTATGATAATTGTCACAATCTATTGTTGTTTTAATTACCTAATAATATCATTGACCAAAGCTTAATATTGATGATGTAATAAATTCCGAAATAAACAAAATTGAAATTTAATTGAAAGCAGTGTGTCCATACAGTATTTAGCACAAATTTAGAAGGTTGATTTACTCAAAGCATTAATGTATAGTAGGCCATAGAGATAGAGTAACTAAAACTTTCAGTCAAAATGGAGTAATTGTTTGATGTAATTGTAATTGTTTGTTTCTATAATTACATTTAATAGATCAAAATGATATACAGTAGTTTGTAGTACCTCAGTCACAAGAATTAAAGATGTATTGTCCCTTGAAACACAAAAAATGAAAAAAGAAATATTCTAAATTTAAATTGGCCATATCAAAGTAATATTAAAGTTATTTACTTTAAGTCGAAAATTTGAGCCAAAAACAACAAGTTTACGTAATTAACAGGTAAATCAATTGGATTAAATTTCGTCTGGAAAATTGTCGCGAGCAAAAGTAAACAAAGATTTCAAACCACGAGTATGCATTATGCATGATGCTAATTAGAATTGTTTACAAAAATCGTCACGGTTGAGAAGGTGTTTTCACACAGATCGCGAGTTAGTTTTATGATTATGCATACAGAGTAGCCAAACAAGCACGTTGCATTTTGAGATATGTTTTGATCGAAAACTTTGACTGGAAGTCAAAGTTATTTTTTGAACAAAAAAACGTCTGTATTTCAGTTAAATGATTTTTTTTTTCGACTAATTTTTGGTGAAAGTTAATAACTATTATGATACTTCAAAATGGCCCACTTTTTTTCTAAATATGTTTTTTACCAATTTTTTTAGAATTACTCAAAGGGACAATACATCTTTAAAGTGGGGAAATGGTCGGGAAAAAAAATCCTGTGTGTGTGTCACATGGTTGTCAAAAGCCTCTGTCAAAAAGTGGTAAAGGTTAAAACCTCACCAAACGTTCTGATGGCTACACCCCTGGATTGGAATACTGTATGATGTGTACATCACACCACTTGCAGGACATTGGTGTTAAAAGGGTGGCAAAAAGGAGCTTTTATTTTCCGACGGCCTAGGAATTTTGCAAATCACATGATTTTACGTAAATTCAATTTAGCTTTTTTTGCCGACGATACACACCTAAAAAAGGTTCAAATTCGAATGTCTGAGATGACAGAATTAAGGACCTGTAGAATTGACCAAGTTGAATCTGTCTGACGACTTCACAAACATTTTTTTAAAAATCGAACAACTTTATGTAAATAGTACTTCGAAATGACATCCTACAGTATGTTGTTGCAATAATTGAAAGATCTGATCAGCTATGATGATATCATACCACTACCATATTTGGGCATATCACTAACATATTTGGGCACATTACACTTTTTGTTATCAAACTAGTTTGATACTGATAGTGTAGGCAGAGCTACTGTACAATTACAACATAGTAATACAGTAGTACAGTAGTATAACCTCATTGAAAACTTTATATTTAGCATTTTCTATTTTAATTAACTATTGATTTTTGTCCACTCCAGTAATTGGCTCTTTTCAATTTTTCTATTCCATCAGTTTTACATAATTATGTTAATTAGTAATATACTTTTTCTAGCGTAATCGGTACAATTACATACAGTTGACATGGTCTCAAGGCAAAAATAATATATATATTATTTATAGCGGCTCACTTGATATTGTCTAGGCTAGTTTAAATTGTTAAAATGACTGGAATATACTGCCAATTTTACCTCTAGGTATGATTCCGGTAGGCTATGCAGTAATTCTTTTAATTAGAAGTTTTCTAGAAAATACTGTAAACTATTGCCAATTATGCATTATTAATTTTAGGGCTTGTAGTCAAAGACTGTACCATTGGTTAGAAGGGGCGTACACTGATGTTTTCAAGTGATATCTCTCTTTCAAAAGGGGATTGATAAGTGCATGTATTGTAATTACCTATTTTGTAAATTAAAAAAAATTTTTTAAACTTACATTACAACCATGACTATTTGAGATTACCAATTATAGTCTTACTGTTTATAACTTTTTATGAAAACACTCAAAATATGTAGCCAATTACAGCACATTTTTTCTTTTCTTTTATGCAGCGTTCACTTCACCATATATGGTAATATTACCCAAATTGTACCTTACTGTACAGTAAAGCATACTGGTACAAGTTACATAAAAATGATGATGTACTGTATATAATATATAATAAATATAATATACTGTATGAATAATATAAAGACAGGCACATATTTTTCTTTTTTATTTATTTATTTTATTTATTCATTTCCCAACCAACAGTGAACTCATGGTTCACCACTTTTACAGGAGGGAACACAGACAAACACAAACAATTACAATAAAAAACGTTAAACCAAACTACTAACACAACCTAATAAAGTAAAGTATGCTTATACAGTTTCTCAATTAAATTTAGTACAGTATTAGCAATAATTAATATATTAAATCCAAACTATATTTCAATAATTTTTTTTTAATTAACTATAATGTGATTATGTATACCATTAGATTAATTTAAATATCTATTTATAGTATGTTTTTTTAACACTATACTGTAGTCAACCCCATGGGGGGAAATCCAGGGGTCACCCACTCTCCCCTTTGAAAGCTAAAATGATGAACTAAGTACTTTTCTATTTTTTGACAAACTATTAGTATTAAATATTATGTCAGCACTGCCCCATTTTAAAAATTCCTAGATCCGCCCCTCTGACCCCTATTCGGGGGACACTTAATAGGGGTCTTTACTTTACTTCTATTTAATACAGTACCAGTGAAAAGAAACAACACTAAACCAGATAATACTCAAATACCAGTGAAAGTTTAAAGTAATTTTTCAAGGATTTCCTGTTTTTGTTAAAACCTTGAATCAGGATCATAATTTTCTATCTTTTTTAGATAATTGTAGATTTTTTTTGTATTGCTTTTATAGATTTCTTTTATCATGGACAATTGATACTAGATTTTGTACCCTACTGTAAACTTTTGTATTGTTTTTTAATATATTTTATTAGTATTTATAATTATATAACTTTATTAGCTGAGGTCGTGTCGGTTAATAGTCAGTAAGACCTTCTTAAAACTGGCAACCATTGGGCTGGCCTAAAATGTCAGGTTTTAATGAAAGATGTTATTACTATTATTAGTTTAGTACATTTTATAGGTTCTTAATTCTGTTATTGTTAAAATGATTGTCTTTTATTTTTTTAGTGAACGAAGGAAGAGGTAACCCGTGTAGAAAAAAAAAAAAAAAAAAAAGGAAAACAAAAAAAAACAGTACATGAGGAAAGGAAAGAAATAAAAATATGCCCAAATTTAACTTAGATGCAATATGTGCAAAATTACAAACACAGCGTGTACCAACAGGGACGGCTACAACCCCAAATGAAGAACAACTGGAGAAGGAAGTGGACTCTGGGGTCGATGACCCTGACTGTGGAAACGATTTTATACAATTGCATAGAACATTTATAGACAGGTGGGAGGATAACGAATATGATGAAGAAAAAAATTATGATAACCATGAAGTAACAAATGGAAAAACAAAACCAAAGATTGAAATAGGAAATAATAATAACAATGACAGATGCATGAATATACGTGGTGCACGAAAACGAAAATCAAAACAGCGATATGTTCCACGACAGGTGTTCACCGATGCATGCGACGACATAGATTACGACGATGAGGATTTAGCAAACAGCATTACCAAAGAAGATTCCGAAGTCGGCCTATTGACTGAAGAGGGCAGTCTGAATCTATGCTTACCAAAACCGGAAAGCACTTTACCAAATGGCGATTCCGAAGATGGAAGTATCGACGGTGCGCTAGATTTGAGTTGTCACGATCACAATGATAACGTAGAAACTGTTGATAATTACAGTCCCGCTTTTTCAAACTCTGATAAACATTCTACTAATCATGATTATAGTCGTATGACGATAGAAGATTATGCGAATAGGGCGCTTGACGATGAAGACGTATCCGATGAGGAAGAATTTGATGAGAACGTTGTATGCTGTGTCGATGAAGACGGTAACGCCGCTTTAGTGAAACGCGATGACCTACCAATACTGCAAAATGGCAATGCGCATCCTAAGGACGCGGCCGAAATATCGTCAGCATCCGAGGCGAAAGAATGTGAGAATAATGAACAATCGGATGAAGAGAAGATAGGAAAATTACCGGAGGAGGTTAATGTAATGAAGGAATACGCATCAAATGCGTTGAACGAGTTGTTTGATATGTACGGCGTTGACGCTGAAGGCTGCGAAATGATGCAACATATGCCGCTTGACTCTTTTAGACTGAGTAAGTATCAAAACAAAGCTTTTATATTTTTGAACGATTTATAATTGCCCACTTTCCCCTGAACTTGATAAAAATGTCCACTTCGGTGTGCTACATCCACCTCATATACTATTAAATAGAAAATTCGAATGATTTTAGCTGTTATATATACTCTGTAGAACCATATTACAAGTTTTATCATGTAATAGAACTAAATCTTAACGGCGGCATACGATACAAAACTATCCAAAATCTTAGATTTATTTATACACATTTAAGAGACACTGCTATAAATACATTAAAATTAATTAAAATAATAATTTGTGAAGAAAGACGATTACATGTAGAATTTAATGAAAATATAGCCAAGAGGAAGTTTTAATTTAGAATAGACAATTTAAGGTGAAGAATCCAGACATTTTATTGCCAGTAGGTAATAAACTTGAAGGCAATAAAATTAATTCTGTTTTAATTCTTTAAAGCCCAGTAGAATAATAAATATTTAGTTTGTGGCTTGTTACACTACAGTTTAGTATTTTCATGTACACTGCAGTATGTTTTTGAACATTTTGTGTAATAGTTACTGTATGTACTTTGTGTCAGCGCCATGCAATGAATTATTTGTAAAATGAGAAAAATCTGATAGTAATACAGTACAATAGAACCCCTTTAAGGGGACCCTTTGTTTGGTCCGAAAGGTTAATAAAAATAAATAGGAGTTTTCCATAGTGTTACACATTGTCCTTCAGTCATTTCAAGCAAGGGAAAGTATCCCCTTAATACGATAGGTGTGTCCCCTGAATAGGGATGTATCCTTGTAAAAGTGTATTATCCCAAATGAAACCAGCTCTACTAATTCCTATTTCATGCCTAGACTAGTTTTAATATTGGGACAAACTGACAATGACATCCCTATTATGAACAAACAAACAAAGTGATTTTGAACACCCCTTTAAGAAAGTGGTATGATCTGTGTGAGCCAATACTGTAATGTTATTTTCCTCTAAAAAGCTCTTTCAACACTATCAGTATCAAACTTTATGTGATAAAAAAATGTGGTGTGCCCATATATGGACATGATGATATCATCACTACCATATTTGGCCATATCACCACCATATTTATAGGCACATCACACTTTTTTTTGTCAAACTAGTTTGATAGTGTGGACAGGGCTTTAGAGTTGATGGTCTATGCGTACGGTACTTTATGTCTAGATTTTTAAAATTCAAGGGTGCAGAATATGTACTGATATTGTTGTACCTCCTGCAGCAGATCTCCATATTGTACAGTATATAGGTCAAAATTATTATTTAAAAATTCAAAATTATGAATAATTTTAAAGGTCAGTCCTTGTAGGTTTGAGAGAATCTGGGTTATTTTTAAGATTAAATTTTCTTTATGAATGTAAATTAGATTAGATTATTCTATTGCCCTTAAGACTGAATTTGTAATTTACCGACATTTGATGGAATTATATTAAAGTTGTTCTTCTTAAGAATAAAATGAGCTATAAAAATATGGTCAATTTAATATTGCAATGTTTATTTAAATGTAGGAAGAAATGGTCAAAACACATTGGACATTTAAAGTATTCTACAATCTGTATAAATCTATCAATTCTAAAGATTGGTTAATTCTTTTTTGATTGATTCTCCATAGGCCTACTGTATACTTCTTTCTATTCCCTTCCTCTATCAATTTGTTTGATTTGATTTTGGAATTCTTCATTTTCAGATAATTTACTGAAATTTCAGGAGCAAGAGAAACATTTAAAGCGTAGCCAAGAAAATGGTGGCAGAGCAAGCAAAGGCCGGTCAGGAAAAACGAAAAAGCACACTAACAACGTCGACATTAACGATTTCGGCAACACACAATCAGACCAGCATGTGGAACTTGGCGCTATGCAACCGAAAAACCCAGCAACATTATCTATTCCGCAAAACTCGTTTATCGAACGATCCACAGACCAACAGTACTTACCAGATGGGAGTCCCCCGAAGTATAATGCTAAAAGTATTTGGGGGCGCCCTGTCGGGGGTGGAGGCGGTCCGAATTCAAAGAAGACAGTGAAACAATTAATTATGGAACAAGCGATGACAAATGAAAAACTGGATTCATTTTCCAAGTATGACTACTTGATACAGAAGCTACAAGCTGGTAAGGACTATTTTAGAGATGTATTTCTATAAATTAAAAAAATTTAACTTTATCTTTCAATTCTTTATTTTTCATTTAATCTTAAGCTCTGTCTACACTATCAAACTAGTTTGACAAAAAAATGTGATGTGTCCAAATATGGTAGTGATATGCCCAACTATGGTAGTGATATCATCATGTCCATATATGGGCACATCATATATTGTCACATAAAGTTTGATAGTGTAGACAAGGCTTTACACTAACAAACACACTTTATGTGACAATAAAATGTGATGTGCCCATATATGGATAATACATGATGATGTCATATCACTACCATATTTGGGCATATCGCTATCAGCATATTACACTTTTTTTTTCAAACTATAGTTTGATAGTGTAGTCAGAGCTATCAACTAAAGATTAAGTTTCAATATAATGATGTTTGTATATTTTACATATTATGTTTTATGTATCGGTTTATTGCAAATACAGTCTTTGAAAATGATTTTAATTTAACCTTTTGCACAGAACTGGGTTAGTATGTTTAAAGTGTATTATCTGTAAGTACTGTTAAATGGATGTTTTTTCGATATTTTTACTGGTTGTCAACAAAATTAATCGGCAAATCCAGATTAAATTAAAATCGGCATGGATGTGTTGAGAATAATGATAATTATATGAAATCAATCAAATTTGTACCAAAAAAAGGAAGACATTTATTATGTGATAAAGTTTGTAATGTCGGTTATTTAGTGAGGAATAAAATAACAAATAATTTATTCTCTTAAATAATAATAAATAAATAAATATGACAATGTTAAAAATTAACTATGCGATTCAAAATACACTATCATATCTGGTGAATACTCAACCCAGACATATAGTCAACCTAATGTATTATTTGTAGGACACACAATCACCAAATAGGACACACAGTATATTTGTCACCAAATAGGACATACAATGTATATGTAATTGTCACCAAATAGGACATACAATATAATTATTTTCTCCAAATAGGACGTACAATATATTGTCACCAAATAGGACATACAGTATATTTGTCACCAAATAGGACCCACGGTACATTTGTCACCAAATGTGACCCACAGTACATTTGTCACCAAATAGAACCCACAGTGTTGGTCATCAAATAGGACCCACACAGTACATTTGTTACCAAATGGGACCCACAGTACATTTTCACCAAATGTGACCCACAGTACATTTGTCACCAAATGTGACCCACAGTACATTTGTCATCAAATAGGACCCACACAGTACATTTGTCATCAAATAGGACCCACACAGTACATTTGTTACCAAATGGGACCCACAGTACATTTGTCACCAAATAGAACATTCAATATTAATCAACTTGAACACTTATTACCAATATACCTGAATCTTCAACCCATGTTTAAATTTATACTTTGAACATGAAAAAATACCAATGGGTTGATTTTCAGCATCAGCATTATGGAATTTACCCCCAGGGAGCTACCCAAGTGTTGTATCATAGATATGTACTTCTAAATTATGGCAAGGGTTATATCAGTATACAGCTTTTAGGCTATAACCTCTGCTACAGGCCTACAGTACTGATGAAACATGTCGCCTGACTTGAAGGTGCATTTGTGTGTTTAACACACCCCAAGGAATCCAATATTGGACCACCTTGTGCCTGATTCATAGGCTTTTACAATCACTGTTTTATACTGTATTCTGTACATAATTTATTATCTGATATTAATATTATACAATTGAAATGAAGTGGTTACCATAAACAAATTTAGATTATGATATCAAAAGGATTTGTTATAAAAATTAGTATTAGATACATATTAAATAAAAAATCAATTAAATTATGGTCAATTATTATGCGAAATAAAAGCTGGTAGTGTAAATAATTGCGATATTTGATGGTATCGTTTAATGTATTCATATGGTTTATAAATAATTTTGCCCTCACAAAAAATGTTCAGCTTCAGAATATTAGGATAAGCATTCTTTAAAAAATTATTTAAAGATGTGTTGTCTCCCAAAAACATGAAAAATAAAGACTAATAAAATCAGACTTTGAATAGATTATTTTGTAGTTTTTATAAGATCAATCACAAAAATTATTGTTTTCAGTTATAAAATGAAAAAATAAATGGTTGATTGAACCAAAAACCAATTGGCTCCCTTCCAATTTGACTATTTTTTGCTTTAAATTACAGTTTTTTAGGTAAATACATCTTTTTTTCGATCCAATCTTTAATCAAAGTGGATAACTATTAGTATTAGGTGACATTAAAATGGCATATTTAAAAAAAAAAATTAAGAAATATTTTTTCAGGGGAACAATACATCTTTAAATAAATATTTCATTATCATCATATCATTATTTTTTTCGCCTATATTTACTACCACGCACTATAATAAAATACTGGTACATTTAATACCTCTGTGAAATTTTAAACCAACATTGTTTCATTATTAATATTTTCATTATTTATGAAAAATAACATATTTATATAAACTACTGCATTAAATTAAATTAATTTAAATAATTCATCAAAAAGCCTAATTAATATTCTACCTTACCTATCCTCTTTGAGCCATAACACTTTTAAATAAATCATTTTTGGTATTACTAAAAAGAAATAATGATATTATTTTTTATTTTCATTTATAATATTTTATTTATTTCTATATTTCATTTTTTATTTGTAGGTGAAGCAATTTCAAAGGATGTACCAAATTTGCGAATTTCAAAATATGATAGTTATATTAAGCGGCTACAAGATGGACAATCTATATCTAAGATCTTCAAACGTAGAGGGAGCAATGCATCTTCGCAAAAGGTCCGTGACTTGCTCAACCGTCAGCTAAACCAAAAAGCCACCCTGCCATCTAACGGGGCATACGTCGATGGCGACCATGAAATGCAGACGATCGATCTGACAGAACATGCTAGGTCGGCACGTGGTCCGCAATACGATGTGCTTATTCAAAACATATTAAAAGCGCAAGGGATGGACGTAACAGCTTTGCAACAGCGACAACTGCAAGAAGAAGCTTTTAGCCATGATCCCTCATTGCCGCAAGATCTTAGCATGACCTCCGACCGACACAGAATTAAACAAGAACCGGAAGCTCTGCCAAGTTACGATATGCACTGCGAAGCTAACAGCTCGATGGATGACAGCGGCGATGATACATCAAAAAGTGATCTATTGTCAAGTCTAGATACCAGCGATGGAGAACCTAATATGTATATGAAATATATTGCAAAGTATGTCATTTTTGTTTTCTCACATTGAACATGTCACAGTTATTCTACTGCAGGTACTGCAGTATCTACATCTTGTAGATTTTACAGATACATTCAACAGCATTGGGAAAAAAAATAATCATTTTTTTTTTCAGTAAAAAAGTAGTAATTACTGCAGTAGAATAATGTTGATATGAACTCTTAACTCACAATCAATTTTTCATATTAATGTATACAAATATAAGGTCAAGGGTCACATTATTTTTATCTCGTTTGTAGGTACTCGGCAACCACCCACTGCAAGATGCCTTACTGTGTTTACCAGTATAAAGAGCACTATCATTGTGTAGCAAATGAATGCAAATTTGCCGTGAGTACAAAAAGAATTTTATACATAAATACAGCAGAACCCCTACAGTATTAAGGACACATCTTCGGGCACTATCAAAGTATGATTTAATAGGGCTGTCCCCTAGATAAGGGTTGGCCTTAAATTATAGTTAATACATCTATTGGTTCGTTTCACGGGAAGCTATCCGAATAATGGAAGTGTCCCTAATGGAGGTGTCCCCTTAATGGAGGTTTCCCCTTAATGGAGGTGTCCCCTTAATGGAGTTGTTCCTTAATGGAGGTGTCCCTTAATGGAGGTGTCCCCTTTGGAGGTGTTCCCTTAATGGAGGTGTTCCCTTAATGGAGGTGTTCCCTTAATGGAGGTGTCCCTTAATGGAGGTGTCTTAATGGAGGTGTCTCGAATGGAGGTTCTCCTGTATTGAGGATTAAGGTGTTGGAAGAGTGCTGTTGTTATGTTGTTGCTTGTCGTCATTAGGGAACATTGTAATAAATATACTGTAGTTAGAATGGCTATTAAATGGAACACTTTGAGACGGGTCCAGAAGGAGGGGATTATTATTATTTTTATTTTGCCAAAGAAAATTTATTTTTCAATTAATTTTGCTTTTGTTTAATCCTGTCACCATCATGGATTTTGTTATGTTTTTTTGTATTGTTTTATCATGTTTTTAAATTGATGAAATAATGGCAGTGTTAAAAAAGAACAAAACAAATGTGGATGTTTTTTGATTGATGACTCATTTGCACTTGCTTTTATTAGACTACCAATATTCCCGAATAATGTAAAATAGTTTATTTTTGAGAAAATATAGTATTTCAGAATATTGGAAATTACAAAAAAAGTTTAGTTACTTATAGAGAAACAAGGAAACCGCAATGGGTTATTGAATTCGGACAAAACAGGGAAAATTCCCAAAATCAATATTTATAGGTTGTCTAATTGAGGAAATCTTTGGAAATCTATTGAATATAAAGATGTCTGTATTTATAATAAATAGTAAACTAACTGGAGGAAAAGACTAATGTGTTTACATTAGACATTTCTTATAGGCCTATGGAAAAAATGTCGATAGAATAGAATGGTTTTCTCGAAAACCTGTTTTAAAGGCATTAGCTGAAAATTGCAGCAAAACTCTTGTTTCAGTTTGACTATCCATATCAGAATCAATTGAGGTTTTTTAATTGTATTTAAAATCGATTCTTTTTATGTGCACTCACATTGGCAAAAAAATACAATTTTTTCAAAAGACACATTTAAATCTGTATTCTCTTTAACCAATTTTCTACTAGGCGAACCTGTTTGCGCGAATCGACAGCCTCGATTTGTGAGATGGAAATGAATATGCATGCGTATAAGCTGATGCTTTCGATTCAAGCAAACATATTCGTCTAGTGGAAAATCGGCTTTACTCAGGATAAAACCTGAAAGTGACCTACAACACTATCAAATATTTTTAATCAGTCAATTACCATTAATTACATTTATATAAATATATAAATATTAGATTTGTTATCCCGCTTTTAAATAAAACACATAGATAATGTTTAAACAAATCTGTATCTGGGAAACTGGGTCAGGGAACTTGTTATACTGTAGGTTGAATAAAAACTACACCTGGGAAAGTACTGTATTAAAAATATTGTGATAATGCTAATATAGGTTTATGCTTAGTATTTATTTCCAATCAAAACTGTTAAATAATGACAATAAATAAACCCCAATCTCTATGGACACTAATACCATCTGCTAAAGAAACTTTCTTATCCCAACGGTCCTGTCAGCGTTTAGGAAACAAAGTTTTTTTTTTATTATGGCACCATTTAATTGCCGTAAATCTGGACTATAGTTAGATTTAGGGATTTATAGACGCCTAATTCTGTGTTTCTGGAAAAATTCCCATTATTTTAGAACCAAACAGAGATTAGTTATCAGTCTATGTGATTTTATTTTCGTATGTGACTTACTTAATTTGATTGTTTTTGAGACGTGAGAAAAAAGGTCTTGGGTTGCATTATGTACTACTTCTAGAAATATAGTTTTCAATGTCAAATATGTCCCTCTGAGATATGAATGTATTGTTATAGTAGAAATGTTTAAATGACATTAATTTTATAACATTTGGTGTTATAGATCCCTTAAATTGGGACACCCTATTCAAGGGATACACCTAAAATGAAATGTCCTCATGAAATTACCAGTGTCACCGTAAAAGGAGGTCTACTGTATCTAAAATTAACAGAACAAAATAAAATTGGAAATTCAACTTATTAATGTTAATAGAGTAAACTTGCATTAGCTCTTCCCATGTTTTGTTTATAGGGGTGGAGACGTTTGGGGTTGTATTTTCTTTTATTATCCAAATGCTGGGTAATTTCATTTCATTTCATTATTTATTTGGTCTATTTGAGTATATTCATAACAAAAAAAAATGAAATTGGGGAGACCAGGATCAAACTAAGTGAACAATCACTGTAGCTGAGCCGGTTGACCCAACCCCAAAGTCAGTTTAACACATAAAAGAAATATAGACAAAATACAGTTACAGCGAATCAAAATAAATATGAACTTCTCTAATGAAGGCTGATGGACTTTCTAGGACTGCAGCATCTGTCAACGGTCTTGGAAGCTGGTCCCAGAAAAGGGGTAACCTGATTGCTATAGAATGGAAACAAGCCTGTGTCATTGATGCTTGATGTCGGAAGCACGGGCGATCATTGTGACGGGTATTTATGTAAATACAGTCATGAACTGTGCTGCAGTCCAGAAACCCCACTAAGAACCTTAAAACAAAATATAATAAGAAATCTATCTCTTCTAACGGACAAAGATGAAACTGAAAGCAAATTTAACCTCTCCTCATAGCACATCTGTCCACGATGCAGTTTGAGAGCAAAACAAGTTCCTCTCCTATGAACCCCCTCAAGCTGATCTGACAAAGACTTATTACTTACAAAGAATTTATTTTCTGTTTTTTTCAAGAAATATTTATTTATTTGCATACATTTTTTAAAATAACAGACTAATTTACAAATTAAACTCTCTCTATATTTCAATAAACAATTTGGAACCAAATAGATTGATTTTATTTTGCTATACCACCATAGTGACCCAGATATAAAGTCCATCCTGTGCTTAAAATTCGAAAAGCAAGATTCTGATTTACTAAGTGCAAATAGTAAAGGTAAAAAACGGAGTTAAACAGCCAAAAAAAACAACCACAGTAATAAAGGCTGAAACTCACAGATAACATCCAAGGAAGGAAGTGGGCATCTGTATCGAAATTTGTAAGAACTTAAGAATCGGACGGGCCTTGGAAAATCAGTGCCAGGTTATTAATCTTATACCAATATTTTAGCATATTTTCGATTGAACTTACTTCTACTACCGGAATATATACATTTGATTGAAAGATTATACTGTAAGATTAGTTTAAAAACTGAAAATAGATGGGAAATAAATGTAAAACATAGCGGTACTTGAATTTTGAGGAGTTCCCGTGGTCCCTGGATATCCAGGATCTAAATTATTCCAAATTCCGGGATTTTTTACTCATGAAGTGCTATTTTACTTTTCTCTGTAATTTTCCATATGATACATCATTTTGGGCATTTATGTTGATTACCTGAATCCAACCTTATCCGCCGGTGTGTATATCTGGAGCAGGGGGCAGGCAAAGGATATGGGGCTGGTGGAGAAAATTTCAAAAAATGATACAATTGTCCTAAAATATAGAGTTTTGTTTCGTTTATTTTCTACTCTTCAAATGAATTTAAACCGTTAACTTATTACATAAAGTATACAGTGTATAATGGTGGATGAAGGTCACAATAAGTTCATTGAACTTCTATTTGTGACCCCCGTTTCAGTGTAATATAGCATGCGGAGTAGACTAAGGTATATGTTTAAAAATGATTACAACCTTTATTAAATGGACCCTTTCAGGACCCAACAAAATGTCCTATGTCCTTATTTCACTTCCCGCAATCTCCCTCTCCTTTCAGATGTTCTACAATGTATACCACTAAATGTCTACTCTCAGTATATTTCTGTATAAGCTATTTATAAAAACCCTCAAACCATTTAACTGACGCAATCAAATCTTTATTGGAACCACTAATACATAAAGAGACAACATAAAATGTATCTTCATCAACAATTTTTTTAATGAATTGATAATTAAATTTATGTACACAAGTCCAAAATTGAGAAAAAAAAGATCAATATCTCTGAGGTATCAAGTTGGAGACATAGAACAGACAACCTGAAATTTCTTATATAAAATTTAAATTTTCCACCGGATACAATAAATCTACCAAAGGTGATTTTTTTCCACAATTTTTTTTTTATTCTTTAAATATCCGTAATCATTTTATTCTAATTCCTTCCGGAACAAGTCTTCCTGTTATTGTTTAATAAGGCCATCTAATACCAACAGGAAACTGCCAACACTGATTTTGGTTAAAAAATGACTTTAACGACTCAATAATACATGAGAAACGCTTTCTTTATTGCTTAATTATTTCCAATTCAACGTGGAGCTGTAAGAGTTCAATGAATTCACCAGTATTGGGAAGAAGCAAGTGAAATAAAGTGAAATTTATTGTTTTTAAGTACTGTTCTTTCTCTTTCTACAGAAAGTGATGAATGTATATTTTTTAGATTTAAAAGTATATTTTCCCCCTGAAAAAATAATTTTTTGTTGAATATATTAAAAATTAGATCAGAAAAAAAAGAAATTTTATTTTTAATACCGGAAAACTGTAATTTCAAGCAAAAGAATATTTATATTGACACTCAGTGTCAGACAATGTGTTCGTAGTTAAATTTAACCGTTAAATCATTGTTTTTGTTGGGGGTTTTTTTTATGGAAACGAATAACTTAAAATAAAAAATGGCCTATTCAAAGTTTGATTTGATTTGTTTCTACACTATATAACAGTCATCATAGTGCAAAAGAGATTGCCATATCTTGTGTTTCCACACTATAACATTCATTCATTCAGTGTGAAAGAGATTGCGATATATGTTGTGTCCACAATGTAACAGTCATCATAGTGTAAAAGAGATTGCTGTATACTGTATTTTGTGTCCACACTTTAACAGACATCACACTGCAGAAGAGATTGACATATCTTTTGTGTCCACACTACAACAGACAGAAAAAATTGCCATTTCATAAGTTTTTGTTCACATTGCCTCATGTGAAGCGTTCAAATGTGTTTATTACACATGTTATGGTAGCTACAGTAGGGGTGAAAAGCTAAGAATTATAACAATGTAAAAGAATCACAGTTGGGGACCAAATTGCAATAAAAATGGTGCGTTAGATAAATTGAATGTTTTTTAATAACTATGGAGACAAAGGAAAACAAATTTATTTACTTTAAATAAATTCCTGTATTCATTTCTACTAAAAAAACTCACCTAGTGTTATTTCATTTTATGTCTTTATCTTTTCTTTATATATTTTGGTATAAAATATGGCAGTCAGAACTGAAATAAGTAGCATAAATACATAAACACAAATAGAAATTGCAAGAAGTAAAGTAGCAATTGCTAAAATTAAACAGTTATAAATAATATGTAATATAAAAATGAACTACTACATGCTTTTACTGCAGTGTAACTACAAGCGTTTACTGCAGTAACTACATGCTTTTACTGCAGTGTAACTACAAGCGTTTACTGCAGTTAAACTACATGCTTTTACTACAGTAACTACAGTACATGCTTTTACTGCAGTGTAACTACAAGCGTTTACTGCAGTAAACTACATGCTTTTACTACAGTAACTACATGCTTTTACTGCAGTGTAACTACAAGCGTTTACTGCAGTAACTACATGCTTTTACTGCAGTGTAACTACAAGCGTTTACTGCAGTAACTACATGCTTTTACTGCAGTGTAACTACAAGCGTTTACTGCAGTAACTACATGCTTTTACTGCAGTGTAACTACAAGCGTTTACTGCAGTAACTACGTGCTTTTACTGCAGTGTAACTACAAGCGTTTACTGCAGTAAACTACATGCTTTTACTACAATAACGTATGATTTATGATGTATTAATTTTACTTTTAAAATGAAATAAATAAATTTTTATTTGAATTGAATTTAGGTATTGGGCATGCAGTCACTTTATGATGTGTGTATGATTTTCAGTACCCACAAAAAGGCTTGCTATACTATGTTTATTGAATACCTTTATTTGTCCATATTATATAAAATAATAATATAAATTCTTCTTAATTGGCAAACTGTACAGTATTATATTAGTGCAATTCAAAACAGATATAAAATATAAACAAACATCAACAAATACAATACACACACATTATTGCACAAAAACCTAAGTTTAAAAAGTAGATTTTTGGAAGTTATATGTTAAAATATGATAAAAAGCATAAAACGGTTAAAAAGTTGTAGTAAAGAGTTGTTTATAGAGTAAGTAAAATGCAGTGACTGCATTATAATGTTGACATGGTCCCTAGATAATGTATATTTTTAAGGCATGGATATACTGTAGTTGAAATAAAAAAAATAAAATTTTAAAAACCAATTGTGAAAAAAAGTATGATTATTTATAAATTACATTAATTAATTAAATTTATTGTAATTTAAAATAGA
Organism: Antedon mediterranea; assembly: GCF_964355755.1. Taxonomy (NCBI): domain Eukaryota; kingdom Metazoa; phylum Echinodermata; class Crinoidea; order Comatulida; family Antedonidae; genus Antedon; species Antedon mediterranea. The sequence continues at coordinate 32,894,230 of NC_092672.1, forward strand.
GTAAATGAATTTGATATTTCATGATTAACTTTAACAATCTTACATACAGTACATACATATTGATTTTTAAAAATATATCAGCATAATCATTTATAAAATCAGTTATATCTATTTTCGTAGAATTCATCTGATATGCGGTTTACAAATATCAAAAACAATTTAAAAATGAAATACCACTCCTGTGGTCTTCGTAGTTAAATTATCAGTTTTATTGTTAATTGTTAATTTTACTTTTTTCCCTACCATACGTAATAATAAATTTATTGTTTAATAATAAAATATGGAAATTTGTGGTTGATAAAACATATTTAAAAATGAAAATACATTTTGAATTAGCCACTCCTGTGGTTTAATTGTTTTGGAATTCTGTTACTAAAGGAAAAGATAATTGAAATGACCAAATATGGCCTAAACACAAAATTCCGAACTTGCCAATACCACATGACATATTTAGTTTAAACAAAAAAATGTTGCAAGGAGCTTAAATTAGTTTGGAGGACAAAAATGGGTAGGCTGGCTCCTAATGAGGATGAGATGGTATATTCTTTCTGAACTATTATTAAATTAAAGACTCTGTGAAATTTAAGATATGTCATGGTGTTTTTAATGCTATGCAAGAAAATACTGCATGAGCTAGGGTATGTAATTGATAAAGATGAGTTTTATTACAGTAGTACTGTACATCCTCAAGTGTACATAAAGTATGAATTATTTCTTTGATAATATTACTATAAAGGGGACATTTTTAAGTGTTAATTTTAGGTGTATTTTTTTAACACAATAAAAAGCCAACCCCCGTTAACAGGACATCCCTATTGATGGGACATCCCTATTCAGGTGATATACTGGAAATTAATATATTTTATAAACATCAGAGAACAAAAAAAGTAAATAATATTTAAAGTAAAGTATATTAAATTGGAATTATTTTACTATAAATATAATTAGATTATACATTTATTTATTAAACTATTTAAAAATGAAGTTCAGATTAAAATATTAAATATATTTCTTAGCAGTAAACAAAATTAGATAGAAACAAGGTTTTATACCATTATATACTGGAAATTAACCATTTATAAACTTACAGTTTTCTTGAGAAAATCCGTAAAAATGAAAAAATGAATAATATTGAATCTGATATAGTTATATTAAATTTGAATGATTTACTGTAAATATAGTTATATATTATTAAATTTGTTTAAACCGTAGTTATATAAAGATTAAAATATTAAATTTATTTTTTAGCAAAAACAAGATTATATGGAAATTAAAAATTTATAAACAATATAGATTGGAATAGTAAATAATATTGATATAGTTATATTAAATTGTAATTATTTACTGTGTAAATAAACACTAAATCCCTATAATTTTAATGTTAATAATGATATGTGTGTGTTCAATATATTGACCAATTCTCAGCAGAAACAAGATTTAGCAATTGTAGTTAATACAGACAATACAAGTGAATAATATTTATATAGTTATATTAAATTGTAATTATTTACTACTGTGTAAATAAATATTAAATCTATAATAATTTGAATTTGAATTGTAATAGATAAGTGTGCTTATTGACCTAATACATTCTTAGCAGAAACAAGATTTAGTTCATACAGACAACTGTGTATTTCTGTACAACTGTAAAAAATATGATCTGAAGCTGTTCGAAATTCCTTAGATTGTTTCAGAATTGACTACGAGTTTCTAGATGAAACACATTCCAAGAGTCGATGACGAAGATGAATTAATAACGAACCAATGGCAACTAGTCAATCATTCAGTCACCATAGAAACAGAACGGGATGAACTATTTTTTTGTGGCACGATAACAATTCTAGCGTTAAACATAAACATCAATATTGTGCTGTTTTTAGATACGATTGATTTGGCTGAGACCTATTTTAATTACGAATTATTATGAATTTTCTGGTTGTACTTGGTTTGTAGACATACTCAATATTGATATAAATAATCATGTTTTTTTTGCAAATTATATTTAATATGCAAACACTTTGTTTTAACATAATTAGCAAAATTACTGGTACTCAGGGAATAATTTTGCCAGTGTAGCATAGCAAAAAGCTATACAAAACAACCTTTTTGCTACACATTTCTACAATTGTGTAGCAAAAAATTCAATACAAAACTATGTTTCTTGATTAAAAAATCAGTTTGATTAGCAATTTTGCTAAACAAAATTTTCAAATCAAATTTTTCCCTGGTACTTATTTATTATATTTAAATATTAACACAATAATATTTTACAAATCAATCACTGAATAGATTATAGAAAAAAATATACAAAAACTGGTCCTAATTTTTTGTCTGATTTAATAAATTAAAGGTTTTTCCAACTAAAGACCGATTAAAGTTACTTGTAATTTATTTAACTCCTCCAGAAATTCCTCTAAATAAGGACCATTTTAAGTAAAGGACCTTAGTAGAGGCATAATTTCTTCCAAACCTAAGAATTAAGAACCTTTACTTAAAAGCCCCTCTGACGAAAGACCCTCCAATTAAAGACCCTCTTATTAAAGATTCCTCCAATTCAAGAACCACTAATTAAAGACCAATAAAGACTATCCTAAAAACCCTTGAATTTTAATATTCTTCAATATTAAAGGCCCTTTCCCACTAAAGACACTAAAATCCATCTTACCAATTTATAATTCTATAATTTCAATAATTGCTTGTATCCTAGGCAAGATACTTACGTTTGCCTCTCTTCACCCAGGTGTATAAATGGGAACCTGGTTAGATCAAGACACAACTTTCCGCCGATTACTAGCTGCATTATGGGAGTATGTTTCCATACATGTTTGATCCCCCCCAAAAAAACTGGGGTAATCATGTTCAGCAGCGCGTTTAGAGGTTTCACAACATTAGGCGCTATATAAATCTAGGATATTATTATTATTATTAATTATTATTAAAGGACGCATGCATCTCTTTAGTATAAAACAACCTCAAATAGTATTCTTTTTAATAATGGTATTTTGAAGGAAACTATAATTGTAAGATAAATATTGCTTTTTTATGTTTTTCCTGTAATTGTGTAAATTTTATTCAATTTTTTTTAATAACAAGTACATTTACAATGCAATTTGAAATGTGTTTTTTTTATATAAAAATCAACGAGTGTTCTATGTTTCCTTAAAGGAAACTACTCGTTTTAAGATAAATAAAGTGTTTTATGGTCTTCCTGTCATTGTCTTCCAAGATCATTTCATTTATTGAGATATTTTTAACTTTAAAAAATAAGGCAAACATTGTATTGTAATGTTTGAGGTAAACAAAGGCATTTTCCTTATTGAGGATTGGCAATGCATGCATGTATTTTGTGAAGGAGTGTAATAAGCGGGCGTGGAAAAAGCCTATTTTGGTATCCAGGTGGCCCTCCTTTCCACGCAGGAGTGTAACTTGTTGCCTGTGAGGCCGTGGGACAACATGGGACTTGTGAGGCCGTGGGACAACATGGGATTTGTGAGGCCGAGTGAATTAATGTATCTTGCTCATAAAGCACACACATCTGTCCAACATGGGTCTTGATAAGCAGAACAAATTAAAATGGCTGTAAAACATTAAAGAAAAATTAAATCTAATTATCTTGCTTAAACTACTGTAATCTCGTGTACAGTATAATCCATGCAACTATAATTATACTATCATCTACCAGGATACAAACGTATATAATAACTTAATTTTAATCCATGGTTTTGTTCTAAGAAATGACGTAAAAATCCCCTAAAAGAATTTATTTATGAAAGTGAAGGCGTTGTAAAGTTGAATGGCCCATTCATTATCATGTGTGTTTACTGCTGCTACTACTACAGCTCACCATAAGAGAGTAATAAAATTATTTTTATTTGGAAAAAATTAAAAATTTAAATGCTGTTCTGAATTGAAATAGAGACTTTATATCATTCGATTATTTTGATTACAAAATACTATTTTATTACAAATATCATAGTATAGTATGTAATTCATGATTGACACGCAAAACTAAATTTTATCTTTAATATTGCTTTAAACTAATACATTGATATATTTCCACGCATGAGTGAATACTGTATCATCACAAATATAATCGCCAATTTGGTATCATTTATCTCCTCACGTACGCACATTGTGAAAATTCACTTTTCTTGCTAATTATTTTGATGGCTAATATCAAGTTTCATATTATGGATTGCTCTTGGGGTAAATGATCTCGTTAAGAAGCCTTTATTATTCATATTAATTTAATAACATATTTTTTTGATTTAGTGACCTAGAAATTGAACTGTATTTATTAGCCAGGTCTAAAAAAATTTGATTTTCTATAAAGTAAATTTGATTTTATTGACATCTTTAACAAATTTCTATTTTACGGTTTGAGAATGTTGTAAACTGATTTTATTTACTCAATTTATGTATGTTGGGATTTGTGTATCAGATATAAAAGCTATTACCGTATACAATATTATGGGACACCTTCAGGACCCAATAATGTGGCCCCATAATATAGGTGTACCCTGAATAAAGGTATCCCCTAAATAGGGGTGTATCCCCATAATAGAGGTGTCCTCTATTGGGGTGTATCCCCATAATAGAGGTGTCCTCTAAATAGAGTGTCCCCTGAATAGAGGTGTCCCCTGAATAGAGGTATCCCCTGAATAGAGGTGTCCCCTGAATAGGGGTGTCCCCTGAATAGAGGTGTCCCCTGAATAGAGGTATCCCCTGAATAAAGGTATGGTGTCCCCATAATAGAAGTGTCCTTTAAATAGAGGTGTCCCCTGAATAGAGGTGTCCCAAAGGAGAAGTTCTACTGTATTCAAATACAATTAAATTAATATTTAGTTATTATATAATAATAATTATAACCTTTTTTATATTTCGCAGAGATTCACAAGAAAGGAGGATGTTGTACGGCATTACAACTGGCACAAACGGCGTGATAACTCACTGCAGCACGGCTTTATGCGGTTTAGTCCGTCGGATGATTGTGCTCCGTACTATCACAATTGCTCGCTCAATCTTAAACACACGCATTATCATTGTATGCAGGTATAGTTAAGATAAATCGTGCTTGTCATTATTTCATTGACGTATTCATATTTAAAGGGACACCCCTATTAAAAGGGACACTTCAGTGGTGTATTACAGTGGGCAAAGGTTCCTGGTTTAATAGTACTCCAAAGGGCCCTCCAACGCTCGGCATTGGGCTGCTTTTGGGCCCCTGGATTTAGCCAGTGAGCGATCATAGCTGGTAATCCATTGACTTTCAGATTTTGTCCTTTTAGTAATAAGGTTGTTTGTGTAGAGCATCTTGCTTATATGTCTTGTGAACAGGATTACCACCTTTAAGAAGGATAGTGAATGAAATCGCTTATGGTTATCCTTGGCAATTTGCCTAAATAGAATATAAAAAAACCAAAAACAAAACCACAAAATGGCTTATAGCATATCCCAAATCTTCAGCCAAATATACCCAAGATTTACATATTTTTAAATGAGATAATTGTTCCGAAGGCTGCCCAACCCAAAATTGATGGTTTGCTTTTTTGTTATACAACCAACCCTGTTTTTCAATTGAATGTGCCTGGTAAACATAACAATTTTTAGGGTTTTTTGTTTTTTTTTTATATATGTAAAATATGAAATAAAAAGAAATTAAAATAAATAATTTTGCTCCTAATAGAATGGATGTTGCAAAGTTTACACAAGTACTTCAGATGTATTGACGCACGAAAACTATCATAAGAAGAACGCATCTTTACTCAGCGATGGCTTTCAACGCTTCCGCGCCACTGAAGATTGTGGGGTCAACTCCTGCACCTTCTACGGACAAAAGACGACGCACTTTCACTGCCGTCGAGCTGAGTGTAATTTTTCGTTCAAGAATAAATGTGATATTGAAAAACATAAAGCCTTCCATTTGAAAGACGATCAGTATCAACGTGAGGGCTTTAAGAAGTTCTCGAAACATGAGGTAAAGAATTTTACTATGAGATAATAATTAATTTAAGTTATTATGTAATGAAATGACTATTGATAGAATCGAACCACCAACCTTTTGCTTATAGGGCAAGCACTTTACCAACTGGACCATTATGGCTATAAACCATGTGTAATATAAAAATATTCATAATTAAATTACATATGATCTCATTTGAGATTCGAACCAGCAAGTTCTTGTGTATGGGTCAATATTGGTCCTCAGTTTATGCTCTGTAATATTTTTATGACATTTGATGAAATAAATGCTTGTTTAATTTAATATTTTCTTCCGATAGTTCTGCCGATTTGATGGATGCAGATACTCTCACAACACCAACCACTTCCACTGTATTCGATCAGATTGTGATTTCACCTTCACTGCTGCAAACCAGATGCAGTCGCATCGACGCAAACATGAAAGGCGTCAAAGAATTATTGCCTTCGAGTACGACCAACAACGTCGAAAGCTATTCAAGAATTTAAAACCAAAGACAACTGTCTTCCGTAATCTTGTGACAATGAACCATCCTCCTCCAGTTCATATGGTGATACCAAATGTGACCTCCAAGTTGTTGGCAGAACATGAAAGAGAAGATATACCAGCTAAAAGAATCAAATTAGAAATACCTGACACTTCTGAGACGTCTGGGCCAGAAGGAGAGCTGTCGTCACCAGAACAGACACCAACGACATCCCCGCCATCATCGTTGGCAAGCATGCCGACCTCTCTATCATCGCAAGGGAATATTCTTTCTAAGATGTTCACCACACAAGTGAATGGTGAGTCTTTTAACATGCATGGAAGCACTCTGAATGATTCTTTAAACCTGCCTATTCCATCAAGCATCTCTCCACCAGAGGAACCCAGGGCAGAAAAGACAACGATATCACCACCAATTGTAAAGATGAAATGGGACAATAAACCAGAAGAGATCTGGCAGAAATACATTTCAAGGTAATTTAAGCTCTGTGAACACTATCAAACTTTAGTGTGATAAAAAAAAAAATGTGATATGGACATGATGATGTAATATCATTACCTTATTTGGGTATATCACTATAATATTTGGGCAGATCACACTTTTTTTGTCAAACTAGTTTGATAGTGTAGACAGGGCTTTAAATGTTAAATTTGGATGTAGTGAAGTGATGTATAAAGCAAGGTAAAGTACACTGTTTGGAGCACCCTTATTCAGGGCACGCCTTTAATTATAGATTCATTTTATTCCGTCATATATTAAAATGTTAAAACAAATAAAATTGGTTTCAGAGACAAAGTTAAAGGGGACACTTTCTCATGAAGTAAACGAGGAGCAATATGTTTTAACACTAACTAACCTTTGTTCAGAGGACAGCCTCTATGAAGGGGACACTTTTTTAAAGCCCTGAAGTTGTCTCCTAAAATACGGATTATATTGCATATTACATTTATACAAAGGAGGTCATAAAAATATGCCATGTTTGAAATAATTTTTATTTTATATTATAAAATTAATTTATTCAACTATGAAGAAATATGACAAACAATAACAATATTTTTTAGTATTATATTCTACAATGTTTTTTTGTTTGAATTTAGGGAGGTCTGAAAATTATTTTAACTTTTATTTACAGGTACACAGCTAATGACCCATGTATGCCGCACTGTGACTTGATGTACAAAGGTCATTACCATTGTCAGGTGGCAGAGTGCAAGTCCATATTCAAATCAAAGGATGGAGTCAATAAGCATGCCAGGTAACCACTCTAAAGTATTACAGGTATACAAAATATTGATGAAAAATCCATCAGCGATATGTAGAGTGCTTTTGTGACCCTTGACCCTTTGATTTCTTGGAATATAAAGTACAGACCACAAATTGCTTGTTTTGCTTTTCATAGTGAACTCACCTAAAATTGCATTATCTGAAACGAGAAATTCTCCAAAACATAGACTTGGGGTACAATGGATACAAGGTTGTTCCAACTATTTAAAGCTCCTATTATTTTTTTTCCAAGAAAACAGGGTTTGGCCGGCCCAATAAGTTAGTCTAATATGGGAGAGTTTACTATTATTGCTTGTTTTTTCCTTTATTGCCAAAAACATTCAAAACAACAATATAAACACCACAAAGTAAAGTTGGCTGGAAACACAAAAGGGAATTAAATAAAGGTAGATAAACTTTCTGTCTAAGACAAATTGGACTTAGACTTTAGACTGTAATTATGCCTCCCATTAAAACTTCAGGAAAACACTTTACAAATCTCTGGATATCTGACCTGCATGTTCAGCTGGAAGGGTTATTAACTTCTCTAATTAAAAGTTAAAAATACATAAAATGATTAATTCTATCCCTAAATATTTATTTATTTACGCTTTTGAGTTTCTAAATTAAGACCTCCCTTTTTTTAACATGCTTTTTAGTAAATTTTTTTTTTTACCTCCAAATTGTTCTACATTTCAATATACATTATATCCAGTTTCTAATTATGGACGTCTTTATTCAAATAAGAATTCTAGTATAATAGTATGTTCTTTAAATCAAAAGGTATCACATGATGTTTGAAGAAGCAGAGGAGTGCGGTTTTCATTTTTTCGCCCAGGGTGAGAGTTGTGAGGAGACATTTAAAGACTGTGCCTTCAGTCCTTTAGCTCACTATCACTGCATGTGGGTAAGTGCGATTAATGGAACAGCTAGCATTACATTTATTGTACACTCTCACCATGGAGGAATTCCTAATTTCAAAATTATTTCACATTTTATTTGAAATACATTTATCATTGTAGAACCTATTATAAAGTTACTAATACCAAACCTGTAGTGTGTTGCATCTATATGACTCTATACTCCATGGCCAAATTTTGAACTCCAAAATTTAATGGGCTGACATTCGATTGAAGATTAACAATAGTTGTGTTATAAAATAAATTCGTGGATTCGTGGAATGGAGAGAATATTTTCATTCGTTGGGAAATGGACTGGTCTATTCAACTCTTCTCTGCCTTGATTAATAGGCCAGGCCCATTTTCATCTCAACATGAAAATATTCCAATCATAAACATTCATTATGTGTTTATTATTATTATACTATATTATTATTTTCTTTACAGAGTCTAAGGCCTGGTGTTTATTGTGGTCAGGTCGTTCACACAGGTAGTAACACCCAGATGAAGCCTCACCAGTTGAAACACAATGGCAACCTGGACTTAGAAGAGATCCGCGACTCCTACGAGGACGGAAAACCAGAGATGGTAGCCCCCATTTCAGAGATATCTCGTGAACAAGGCTTTGTCAGATTCAACGCAAACGAATGCACGAGTCCGGAATGTCAGTTCATCACCGAGGTTCACTGCCATTGCACCAGACCAGAGTGCAATTTTACGACTAATGCGGCGTCGAAGATGAAAGAACATAAGACTAACGAGAACATAGCATTTGAAAGTTTTAAGCAGTTTAGTCGTAAAGCAGACTGTCGCCGACCAGGATGTAAATTCAACCAATGGAAAAAACACTTTCATTGTCTTCACCTTGGATGTAACTTCTCCTTCTTGCAGGTGAGATTCTGGTTGTCCTTCGACCTGACATTTCTACCTTTTACCTGTCATGTTAAAATTTGATTTTGTGCAATGATCATATGGACTTTCTTCCTCAGTTTTGGTAGATTATAGTCCAATTTGAATGCTTGCTAAAAGTATAAAATAGTTAAAAGAATTAGTGACGCTGTTGCTTTGTGGCTAACAGGCTTTCTTACCAACACCAGGGTCCGGGGTTCGAGTCTCTGCCAGAATTTTAACAGTTTGTACAGTACTAAGTTAATTACTTTAAACACTGGGTTTAGTTTTAGTAGGCATTTCCAGGGTTCGGACCCAGAATCCTAAAACCTGATACATATGCTTACTACATAAACCACAATCTTACCTAAAATAACTGCACAACAGCAATTATTTTTTAATAAAGATTTCTCGAAAAATTAATTATTAACTTACAATTTTAATATTAATACATTTTATTTCTAACAAACTCATTTTCTATAAAATTGATAGACTTATTAAAATAAATTAACACCATTAATAAATATTTATAGTTTTTCAGATGAAATATTAAGTAGAACATGTCCGTATTAGCCCAAGTTCATACAAAATAAATGTATACATGATTAATATAGTAACCTATATTTTCTGGGTGAATTTTTTTTCCGATTGCTAAATGCTGGTCTCTGATTTGCCTATTTTCCACTTTACAAATTTATTTGTGCGAATCCAACGCTTTGCATAGAAAAAAAATTGTGCTATCCTTTCCACTATAAGAACAATAGCTGCGATTTTCATTTCCGTCGCTTGTCTGCTGAGTTTTTCGATTCACATGAGTGCTCGCTCATAAACGACGTCATGACTCATTACCTGAGCTCTGTTTGGTTGCGCAATTTTCGCTTCGCAAAAAGTAGAAACAATTTAAACTACTAATTTTGCTGAAGCGAAGAACTCAAGGAACTAGAATTTGTCGCCGCAAGGGATTTGGAAGATGAAAACAAGAATGCATGCGTATAAAGTGACGCTTTCATTGCTCTAACAGATTTGCCTAGTGAAAAACAGGCTTTATGCTTCGTATGACAAGTTAAACATTTTTTACTGCATTTTAATACTAATATCATTTTATGAATGTGTAAAGGGTGATTCTATGTAACATTTGGCTTTGTTAAACTGGTGAAAGTGCCTCCTGACTGACATGCAATTTGATAATCCATTAGTTGAAGTGGAACCATATTTTATGTATTACTATAATATTTTATACAAATATTAAAGTGCCAAATAATGTTAACATTGTTCCTAGAAGAGGATGTGGGTTATAAACCGCATGGCAATATAAGTTCTTGCACATAAGTACGCATTGTTTCACAATTATGTATATATATAGCAAAACAAAGATAGATGCCACGTCGGTATTCAACTATAATTATGTGTTTGTTTCTATATTAATTCATTGCCCGGGCAACCATGCAAATAATGTCTCAAATTCTCGAAGATCTTCAACGATTTACTCGAAAACAAATATCAATCAAATACATAATTGATTGTCAATGGACATTGTGTTATTCTAATTGTCATGGCAACGTGATTATAACAATAACTAAATCCAATAGTAACCTGGTATTGAGGGATGACAATTGATTTTACTTAGTTTCTTAAAAGGTTGTTGCTATGGTAATCTGTTCGGCCATTATAAAGTGGATATTGTTAATTAAAATTATTGAAAGTCTCTTCTGGAGTGTCAATATCTCAACTTATCAAGTTTTTTTTTTATATTGATGTATTTTAGTCAAATAGTACTATAATAGTTTATTAAGTGTGTATATGCAACACAATGCTACATTAATTAAAGGCATTCTCAACTTAGTATATAATAATTAATTTCAGTAGGTTTTTTTTTTAGTCAAATACTTGCACTAGGGCTAGTGCTCTGCAATTTCTTTCTGGCTGTTTTACTTTAACTTAGCTTTTCATTGCTTATCTTATTTTGTATCTTCATTGAGATCCAGTCACTGCATGGTACTAACAGCATTCTCATTTTTTCATTGCTTATTTTATTTTGTATCTCCATTGAGATTCAGCCACTGATACCCACAGAATTGTAATTTTTTCAGTGCTTATTTTGTTATGTACAGTATCTCCATTAAGATCTAGCCACTGATACCCACAGCATTGTCATTTTTTCAGTGCTTATTTTATTATGTACAGTATCTTCATTAAGATCTAGCCACTGATACCCACAGAATTGCCATTTTTTCAGTGCTTATTTTGTTATGTACCTCCATTGAGATACAGCCACTGATACCAACAGCATTGTCAGTGCTTATTTTGTTATGTACAGTATCTCCATTAAGATCTAGCCACTGATACCAACAGCATTGTCAGTGCTTATTTTGTTTTGTACAGTATCTCCATTAAGATCTAGCCACTGATACCAACAGCATTGTCAGTGCTTATTTTGTTATGTACAGTATCTCCATTGAGATCCAGCCACTGATACCCACAGCATTGTCATTTTTTCAGTGCTTATTTTGTTATGTACAGTATCTCCATTAAGATCTAGCCACTGATACTATACAGCATTGTCATTTTTTCAGTGCTTATTTTGTTATGTACAGTATCTCCATTAAGATCTAGCCACTGATACTTACAGCATTGTCATTTTTTCAGTGCTTATTTTGTTATGTACAGTATCTCCATTAAGATCTAGCCACTGATACTTACAGCATTGTCATTTTTTCAGTGCTTATTTTGTTATGTACAGTATCTCCATTAAGATCTAGCCACTGATACTTACAGCATATTTGCCTTTGATTTATGTATATTATAGTATCAGTTAAATAGAATATTCAACTAATGATGGAAATCAAAAAATGAATCTTTAATGGGGCCATAAGGTCAATGTTTAAAACGGTTATAACTTCAACAAATACCTGTCATAAATCTATAATTTACATTAATACTCCCATAAAATAGATTTCCAGACGTTATGCCTAATTATAATTTCATTAAAATTTCCAATTCACAAATCCAGAAAAAAATCAATAGTTTACTTAAGATGCTACCAGAGACAGCGAGGTTGTCGCTGAATCTGGAACTGTTGCCCATATAAGGAATGATCATTGATTCGCGGAAAACGAAGATTGTATAATTATTTTATCTTCATTATTATTATTAGAAATTATGCGGTAAATTGGGTATTTGAGCTTCGAGGTCCAGTTTTCAATTTAATAATAAATTCCTAAATTCAGTGTCGTTATAATAGGCTATATACAAATACCTTATAATTTCAGAGCTCTTGGTTCAATTCTATTTTTCATCACAATAAAGAGAGATGAATTTTGAACAATTTAAAATGTTTGGAGGTTTTTCTACAAAAAGTAAGAATTAAAATCATACTAAAAACTAAAACTGTATCTTCTCGCAAAATTTTGCAACGTGAATACATGTATGAAAACGTGTAATAAATCTATTTAAAATAAGCTGTAACATTTTCCATTTTTACTTCGTTTTGACAAATTTTACTTTTCATTATATTTTCATTCATGCTTAAAATGGAATAAAATAAATATCAATATCAAAACACCGTCTAGAGTATAGTCAATTGAAAGATTACTAAATTCAGCTATAGAGGGCGGTATTTAGTTTGTGTCTCTTCTAAGCTGAAGGCCGCAAGGCTATTGTTAAAGGCCAGGTACGGGAAAAAAATTTCTATTGATCATACATTCCAATAATTATCGATCTACAGTTTCCCCTATGTTTCATAATTTTTGGGATTTTATTTGTGTTACACGAGCTTGTTGAAAATAAACACTTTCTTGTCAGTGGGGGATAGTTTAAATTACACAGAAAAATCTCTATTCTTTTGTACACAAATTTTGTAAATAGAGAGGCATTTTAAAAAGCTATGAAAAATAAACGGTGTGGTAAAAAATGTTATCAGATGACTAAATCTATAACTTGAATTTTACATTTCTAGTATTTTTATTCAACTTCAGATTTTTATTTTCATGCTATAGCAAAAATTATCCACCGTATATTCCACCATCTTTTTTCACCTAGGGAGTCACCAGAAATGTTATTATATTAGGTTAAACTACCTAACTACTGAAAAAAAAGTCTTCTTGGTTTTTATGGCAGAATTTTGCCAAATTTTGTATTTGACCATATTAAGGGAAATTCATGTTTTTTCGTCTTGATTTCTGTTACAAATATTTGATTTGTGTACAATTAGTCAGATATTATATTTAAAATTCATGCCTGTACTTGAGCTTTAATATTTTCTCTATAATAAATTTTTGATGTTGTGTCCAACAAGGTAAAGCTTATTAATCTTTTATCAACTTTACGAGTAAGATTGGTTTGAAATTTTATGAAATCAAGTTGTGATTAAATAATAAATAGCTTCATTTTCACCATACCATACCAAGTATAGCTATTGAGTCTAATAGTCATTCTACACATGCTCATGTTTTTGGAAACATATTTAAAAAAAATGTCAATCTCCCATGAAAATTGTATTGTATGCAATATACAACTGATTTATCTAAACTTTTATTGATAATTGATATACAGTAATACGAAATAAAATTGTGCTTGTACAGTTTTTTTAATGATGCATTATTGTTGTACCCTGTGACTCATCAGGTCCTCGCTTTAATCTTTATTAATTTATATATTTAAAAAAAAATTATTTACATAACAAATTACATTTTATTATTTTCAGATACAACAGATGGAGTCTCACGGACGGAAACACATGCGTCGTGTGTTTGGAAAGACATTCAACAAACCCGGATCTGACTGCGTCGATATGAAATCAATGCTTCATGTTATACCAACAGCAAACATTAAAACAACGATGATCGACCTGTCTGCACCTTCTTCTACGTCAACCTTCACGTCGCCAGTACGACATCAAACTTATGCAAGTGTACCCGTCAGTGGAGTTACCGAAGAGCAATCAAAGCCATTACCACCATTCATGATACCGCTCGCTCCTCTAGATGCTGAAGAGTCAACGACCGGTTCTGCACGGCCGCCGGAATACCCAACGCAGAGTGTGAAGCCTTCTGCGAACGTAAACTTACCGATGCTCGCTCATTGGAAGGTAAACCAAGGTAAACGCCCTTTCACTTTGATCATCGAGGACCCGAGTAAGCCGCCCGGTTACCGACGTTATAAACGTGGTCCGATTGATGATGCTATGCAAGAACGATTCACACGTTTTGAGCGTAATGTAAATTGCGGAGACACCTGCTGTCAGTTTGCGTTGAACACAACGCATTATCATTGTCTACACTCGAATTGTAACTATAAATTTGCTGGCAAAACGATGATGTATAAACACGCGCAACATCACGATCGTGTCGATAGCATCGTTCAAGATGACTTTGAAAGGTTTAAAGCGACGGTCCACTGCGAAAGACCAGACTGCGAGTTCGCACTTAAGCATACTCACTTTCATTGTCTACGCTGTCCATTCATCTGCACAGATAGCGCAAAAGTGACAGCTCACAGAAAACAGCATACGAAATCTGAAGTTATTTCATCCGCAGGATTTAAACAGTTCAGCTCGACAGATTCCTGCGAGTTTGATGCGTGTAAATATTCCAATAAATACTCGCACTATCATTGTATGCGACAGAATTGCTTCCAAGCCGTACTAGGCATGACAATGGTCGAAAGCCACAGTAAAAAATATCACCAGCAGTAGAACTCCCCCTATTCATAATGGAAGAGTCGAATATTCAAATTAGATCACCTGCAGTTTGCATTCTTTACAATATCATTATGATCAAAATAATTTAATATTCAAATCATTTGTATTCAGAATAAAGAAAACAATTTGATGCCATTATTTGGCAAGTTTTAATATAAATTATTACAAATGATTTCTGCTTGCCGTGCGCTACTCATTTTACTAATTGACTGAATTGAACATAGTACATTTTATTATCCATAATTTCCAAAGATCTCCATACTAAATATCAAATCCCAGGTAATGTTACTTTAACAGTGTCTTCCATATTGTTTTTGTTTTAGTTAACATGTGACCTGCTTCTTCCAATCAGAATGCTGGTATCACATAAGTTAGAAATAACCAAAGATTGCTGTGTGTAGCTAGCTGATTTTAGATAGAATTTAAGTTTTCTTAACACATTCACTGCAGATTTGCTGTAGATGCCTAAGGACAACAGTTTGTGAATATAAAAACCAAAAAAAAATGAATGATCGTGTAAAAGCATGTCAGTTATAGTGTATCTCCACATATGGCATTATACAGTATGATAAATAATTCTGTAATACATTGGTGGTGCCTGTATGCTATGGTTACTCTTTCTTAGGCATAATACATGCATCACGTGGTGGATAGGAAAAACAGTGCTTTGCAATGGATGTGTTAATATATTTTTCTGTGTGTGTGTTTTATTTGACAATATCTTTAAAGTGTTAATAATATTCTGTTGCTATTTTGTAAAATGTATATAAAAATATTTGATTGATTGATTGATGTTAATTGGTTTATGGGTTCGTTGCAATTTGTGTTACAATGATGTGATCAATGATTATTAGTTTAATTAGAAAGATTTTGTGTGTTTAGTTGAAGAAATGCCGGACATTCTCGTGCTTTAAGACATTTTCATTACTATTTTACGTTATTTTTAAGTATTATTTTTCTTTTAATAGTTTTTCTTGTTAGTTTTGATCCACTGTGGTTAACAGTACAATCATTACGTAGTTTACAAATTCAAAGACAGTTCCAAGATAAATTTTTAAATTTCAAAACATTCAAAAATAATATAAACACAATTTTCTGAATATGCTCGCATTTTAAGGGGAGCAGTTTTTACTGGTGACATTTACTTCCTACCATTTAACATTCCCGAGTCTGTCTGGCTGTCTGTCTGGCTGTCTGGCTGTCTGTCTGTCTGGCTGTCTGTCTGTCTGTGCAGACCTTAAAAACTCCATTTTTGCTGGGTGTTTATTTCATTAAAACATTATTTAATAGAAGACAATCAAAGAATGTTCTACTTATGCAAGACATTAAAATAATTAAGTCATTCCTAGTTCTTTTACTATACAGTAAAGACAAACACAACATTACCAATGAGGGTGTCCGTTGCTTGGAACAGCCCTGCTGTTTATTATATTCTATTCACCTCCACCCCATTTGACAACCTGTATAGGGTCTGCATTTTCCAAATTATTTAATTTTAACTTATTATGCAAATCTTTAGCCATTATCATTCATGTGTCATTGTAATTTTAAAATCCTGGAAATTTCTTCCAATTCTATTCTGCTTACGTTCTTAAAAGTTTTGTTTTTCTGATGAATGTAGGAGAAAATTTGTAAAAAAGATTTTTGCTGTATGTTTTGATTTCTATAATACATAAATTAAAAAAATATTTAGCTGAAACTTCAATACCAAATATCAACACATAGTTATGATTGTTGTTTTTCTTCGTTTTTTCTTTTTGCATATTAAATTCCTTTTGACTTTTTATATATACATATCTTCTTTAGTGTTTGCCGTGCTAATAAATACCAAATAATTATTTTAATTATAAGCTTTAACTTTAAAAAAATGTGTACATTAATTGTAAAGTTTGAAATTAGTATATTGTAGTAGTTAGGTACAGTAAATATATTATATTGCAGTGAGTTGTATTTACATTGTTATCCTCTATTTAATTGTATTCACTTCACTTCATTTTTTTTCATTATTGAATTTTCAATACTAATGTACTGTAAATAAACAAAATTTATCACTGTTTTTTGCAAAACTATGCAAGCCAACTTATGTTTTGTTCAATTAACTTTTAAATATGTGCAAATAATAATTAACTATTTTCCCCCAATTCATTTGATTGGTTATCAACTATAGCACATTTACATAATTAATTCACATTCCATTTTGATTGGTTGAAGCACTGTGCATTATGGGATATTCATGTTAATAAGCTGTTGAATATTCATATAGGCTTTTATACAGGTACTATAGGCAAATGAGTGAGTGTTTTTTCTTTTATAAATATTTTTTCTTTCCAAGGAAAGGATAAAATAAAATATATCATGTAGTATTCATAAGACACAATTTTAGTTTGTTTTTGCTGTTAAAAAAGTGATATTTAAACATTTTTTTAAACAAAATGTGCGGTATAAATTACAGGAATTGAATTTCTGAACTAGAGCAATAAGATGTTATGTATGCAGAGATTTTAATAATTATTCGATTTTTAAACTTAATATTGTACTCTTAAAATTAGTTTGGTTAATTGAACTTGGATGTGAATCTGAATTTTTTCTAAAAAGTGTGAAATTAGCTAGTTATTACGATGGGTTTTTTTATTTGTTAAAAAAAGCATTAGTAAAATTCTGTTAATAGATTTAAATCCCAACATTTTTCAAAATGTTAAAATTATCAGGAATCTTGATTTAAAAATGATTTGGCTTTTGTTTCTCGAGATGTGACGCAAACTCCATGCGTATGATTGTATCTAAAAAATGTGTTAATATTGCAAAATTAATTATTTTAAATGATATAAGTAAAGCCACTTTTATAAAGTGCCATGATTTGAGTTTGATGTTTGATGAACAAGGGCTACTCCATTTTCCTTATTAGATTTCATTTGAACTTTTACAAATTGTTAATTCCAAATAAAGTAGAACTTCTGTTAAGGGGACACCATCAGGATCCAAAAAAGTGTCCCTTAATAAGGTGTTCCTAAATAGGGGTTAGCTGTTGTATTAACATATATTGCCTCTAATTCATTACAGCAAAGTGTCCACTTAATAGGGGTGTCTCCTTAATAGAGGTTCACCGTAGTCTTACACTATAATATGTTCGTTTCACCCCTTATTAGAGGTGTCCCTTGAACACAGGTTCTACTGTAATTGGCATAGTTTCTTTGTGTGTGTGTGTGATAAATAATTGCTTCTCTATAAATCATAAAATAATCTTTTTTTTTTACAAAAAAAAAGGTACAAAATACAATAATTGCTGTGCAACTCATTTAGGATTGAACGTGTGCAAATTTGTTTTCTTTATTAAGTACCAATTTTCTTCTCGTCTTTATATGTTTGAATTTGTAATGAATTTTTGTTTGGAGTGATTTGTTGTAATACCGTACGATTGTTATAATTTGTTTAAGAGTGGTAATTGTAGATTTTTGGGGGTTGATTTTTAAATTTTTTTTGAGAGTGTCGAATAAAAGCACTGAATAAACTGAAATGATGCAAATGCTGTATTTTATTTTTTTACCTGTTTTGTTTAACCTGTTAATTATGCCACCTGATTTTATGAAACAAAATGTTTGGGTACTTTAGCAGTTAGGATCTGAAAACATGCATTTTCTTATTGGTGCACACTTGATGAATATGGTAATTTTTATGCAAATGACCATAGCATGGTTCACCAGTCTAAAGCATTTGTATAGTACAAGTCTTAGTGAAAGGGTGTGCTGCGATTATGCAGCTATAGGCCTACACTGCCACACTAAGCCAGTGGTACAGGACTGGTGGAGCAGTTAAATAAATTACTATTATATAAGGCCCAGCTGTATCTGACCAAATAGGAACTATTGAGTGTGAGTATACCATTTATTTTTTTGAATTACAAAGACAGTAGGCTAGGATAGAATAGATAATACAAAGTGGTTAGGATTCCGGCAGAATCAACGCAACTGATAGATCAATTCAAAATCTCTCATGCATGCACATTTTTGTAACCTCGTGTACAAAATTTAACACCAATTTTTCCGACTGGTTGGCTGGCTTAGTGATGTGGTACTGCGGCTGGAGGTCTTGTGGTTTTGTAGGTTCAATTTAAAAAAAATTTTTTTAATTCAAAAAATTGTCTTTCATTCTTTACCCACCATTGCCTAGAGGGATGTTTTTTTTTCGTTTAGTTCTCAGTGTTAGTTTCTGTTGTAATCTGTAATCTGGTGCCGGAATCCTAACGGTGTAGATAATAGCAAACTTTACTGTACCCCATATATTACTACCTATTTGTATCTTAGTAGTAATAGTGTTTACAATAACTGTACTTAACAAGTTAAGATAATTTATTGCTATTTTATCCAGGTCCAAAATTAACAAACCTTTGAGTTAAGTTGACTATACAGTTCAGTTTATTAAAAAACACAAAACATTAAAACAACAAATTATTACACTATTAAATTACTACAATTATAACATTTTTTATCCAAGGTGAAACATGTTGATTACTGGTATTTTAAAGTAAATTTTTGGAATGTTTGAAAAAGGCCCATCTCCCAGCATAAACATAAAAAACACTATTAAATGCATGTGCCTTGCCCATTTATGCTCCTGGTTACAGAGAGGGAAACAAAGAGTAGGTATACTATCTATCAATCTGTCCATACTATCAAACTAGTTTGACAAAAAAAAGTGTGATGTGCCCAAATATGATTGTGATATGACATCATCATGTCTACAATATATGGACAAATAATATTTGCAAGACACTATAAAATTAACGTGCCTAACCCATTTATGCTCCTGGTTGCAGAGAGAGAAAAATAGAGTAGGTAATCAATCTATAAACAAGTAAAGCTCTGTTCATACTATCAAACTAGTTTTTAAAAAAGTGTGATGTGCCCAAATATGATTGTGATATGACATCATTATGTGGACAATATATGGACAAATAATATTTGCAAGACACTATTAAATTAACGTGCCTAACCCATTTATGCTCCTGGTTGCAGAGAGAGAAACATAACCAATTTATAAACAAGAGTCAAGCTCTATCCATACTATCAAACTAGTTTGAAAAAAAGTGTGATGTGCCCAAATATGATTGTGATATGACATCATCATGTCTACAATATATGGACAAATAATATTTGCAAGACACTATTAAATTAACGTGCCTAACCCATTTATGCTCCTGGTTGCAGAGAGAGAAAAATAGAGTAGGTAATCAATCTATAAACAAGTAAAGCTCTGTTCATACTATCAAACTAGTTTTAAAAAAAGTGTGATGTGCCCAAATATGATTGTGATATGACATCATAATGTCTGCAGTATATGGACAAATAATATTTGCAAGACACTATTAAATTAACGTGCCTAACCCATTTATGCTCCTGGTTGCAGAGAGAGAAACATAGAGTAGGTAATCAATCTATAAACAAGTAAAGCTCTGTTCATACTATCAAACTAGTTTGACAAAAAAAAGTGTGATGTGCCCAAATATGATTGTGATATGACATCATTATGTGGACAATATATGGACAAATAATATTTGCAAGACACTATTAAATTAACGTGCCTAACCCATTTATGCTCCTGGTTGCAGAGAGAGAAACATAACCAATTTATAAACAAGAGTCAAGCTCTATCCATACTATCAAACTAGTTTGAAAAAAAGTGTGATGTGCCCAAATATGATTGTGATATGACATCATCATGTCTACAATATATGGACAAATAATATTTGCAAGACACTATTAAATTAACGTGCCTAACCCATTTATGCTCCTGGTTGCAGAGAGAGAAAAATAGAGTAGATAATCAATCTATAAACAAGTAAAGCTCTGTTCATACTATCAAACTAGTTTTTAAAAAAGTGTGATGTGCCCAAATATGATTGTGATATGACATCATTATGTGGACAATATATGGACAAATAATATTTGCAAGACACTATTAAATTAACGTGCCTAACCCATTTATGCTCCTGGTTGCAGAGAGAGAAACATAACCAATTTATAAACAAGAGTCAAGCTCTATCCATACTATCAAACTAGTTTGAAAAAAAGTGTGATGTGCCCAAATATGATTGTGATATGACATCATCATGTCTACAATATATGGACAAATAATATTTGCAAGACACTATTAAATTAACGTGCCTAACCCATTTATGCTCCTGGTTGCAGAGAGAGAAAAATAGAGTAGGTAATCAATCTATAAACAAGTAAAGCTCTGTTCATACTATCAAACTAGTTTTAAAAAAAGTGTGATGTGCCCAAATATGATTGTGATATGACATCATAATGTCTGCAGTATATGGACAAATAATATTTGCAAGACACTATTAAATTAACGTGCCTAACCCATTTATGCTCCTGGTTGCAGAGAGAGAAACATAACCAATTTATAAACAAGAGTCAATTAGCTCTATCCATACTATCAAACTAGTTTGAAAAAAAGTGTGATGTGCCCAAATATGATTGTGATATGACATCATAATGTTTGCAGTATATGGACAAATAATATTTGCAAGACACTATTAAATTAACGTACCTAACCCATTTATGCTCCTGGTTGCAGAGAGAGAAACAATCTATAAACAAGAGTCAAGCTCTATCCATACTATCAAACTAGTTTGAAAAAAAGTGTGATGTGCCCAAATATGGTACTGATATGGCATCATCATGTTCATATACAGGTATGGGTAAATCATATTGTTGTCACATAGTTTGATAGTGTGTAGACTGAGCTTACAACTTTGAAGCTATTATTAAGTACAGCACAGCTGTAAGCATTCTGTTTATCCTTGATGTTGTATAGTGAGAGTCTTATAATGATGCAAGATTCAACTGTAAAAAGGTTGTAGCAGCAATAAGGTTAAAGTAAGGTTCTTCTGTTGTTGTTTCCCCTTTCAAACCACATCAAGGTATATTTTAATACGCCATATGAAATGTGAATATATTGCCAATCCAATCTATTCAGTTGTTGCTTTACACTCAAAAGTTTTAAAATGTTCTTGAACTTTGAGATGCTATCATTTTCATGTCCTTTTAAGGCAGGCAACTGATAATATGACAACAACCTCGATAAAACCAGGAACAAAGCTGAAAGTAAAAGAAAAAAATTTAAAAATTAAAATTTAGTTAAATTTCTTGTTGAAATAGGTTTAAAAATTATGGTTTGCGTCTCCTCCTCTTCCTAAAGTTCTCCAACAAGATCCCTGTGGGGCTGAGGTTCATATTCGTCATAAGTTTAGTGTTTATATTATATTTTTTGATGAAAGGGTATTTGGTGTTATGGATTGTCTGCTAAAATTACCATTTACTGTACAATCATCATTTCGATCATAAACTCACCTACAGAAAGAGAAAATCCACCAGAATCTATAAATAGGCCAGGATTCAAATAAAAAGTATGATAACGCTATCGTCGCACTTGCATGAGCCATGACGGCTGGTTTAATTAGTCAAGGAAGACCGAAAAATGTCAAAGTTCACACACAAGTTTTATTGTTGCAATATTAATCATGCTTCATGCAGTAGAATTAGTTTTACCTTTTACCTTGCTTACCATTCTCAGGATCCGGGGTTCAAATCTTGGTGACAATACCAAGGAGTATATGTTAATATACAGTAGAACCTCTATTAAGGGGACACCTTCGAGAGCCAAACAATTGTCCCTTTATAATAGGGGCAATCCATAGTGGTAAAACATATAACCCCCCCCCCCTCCCCACCCATTCATTAATAGATGTCCTCTTAATAGGGATGTCCCAAAAGAGGGATTCTACAGTATACAGTATATCATTATTATTGTGTATGTTTATTTATGTAATTGATAACAATTTTTTCTGCTTGCGTTAATGTAAAAATTATTAGAATGCAAAAGAAAATGAATTATGATTATGAATGGTGATTATATTATGTGTTATGTTACACTACTTACCTGCAGAATATCATAATGTACCATAACCTGTATATCGGCCATTCTTCAAAAACAAAATGGCTGAATGCAGCTGAGCCGCTAGCATGTGCAAAAAGTGCTTCAAAGCAAAATGTTAAGGTGCAAAATATATAGTGAGGTTGTGATGGGTATCCAGCATTGAATTTCAGGGACGTGAAAATGAGATTATGTAAATGCAAAAGTTTGATTATGAAAGTAATTCAGTGCCCAGGGACAGATCCAGGGGGCATGCTCCCTGCTTTTGACAGGTAAAATTAAAATATGAAACTAGAAATTGCAGGACCAAGGAAATGTCCCTTATTTGAAATGTCTCCTGAATAGGGTGGTTGGCCATGGTGCTACAACAAATATTTCCCCTTGTTTGTTTCAGTGAAATAATAATATATGATAAAGCGTTACAAAATATGTAAGAGGCGTCTACTGTATGTTGTTTATGAATTAGATGATAATAATAATGAAGATGAAATGATTATACACAAGCACAACAAAGTGAATATACAAATTACAACACAAATCATTATCATAAAAAAACATGCAATAATTAGAATATCACACATGCAAACATGCACAATAAACACTGGTAAATAATACCGTAATTTACAACATGCATTTATATATGAGAATGAAAAAACATTCCAAATATGGACATAGAATAACCAATTTTATTATTTCAGGAAACATGTACCTCAGGCCTTATCTTTCAAGGCAAGCGAGTGCGATCACTCACTTAACACACTCCTAAACTGCCCTTGAGAAGTGCTATTTACAACATGCTTAAATTTGGTAAACTTCTACACACGAAAATACAAACAGCACACCTACAGCATCCCTGAATGTATTGAGGAGTGCAATTTGTAGCACACTTATAATTTTCAAAAGACAAGGCCTGGTATCTGCCATACTGTGTGTAAACAAATGTTTCTAAAAGTAATATTTTGGTAACTATAATGATTATGAATTTAATTAGATGATAGTCATTCAATGGACTGATTATAGCCTGGTGGTTAAGGGCTGCTCACCAATTCTAAACTCTGGATTCAAATCCTGGCACGAGACTTATATAGGTAGTAATACCCTTTTAACCCCTGCAAAAAGTAACAAGTTTTAACCAGGTTTGCACAGTGTGAAGATTCCAAAGAAAAACAACGAGAGGCCTTTTTTTCTCGAGATGTTTCGAGTGCTCACATGTGTATTGCACTGGTATTAAACTAACCAATCATAATAATAAAATCCCAAGATTTCTCACGATTCGCGTATGACTCGGGGGTATCAAACCTGGTTTCATGTTGTAACAATTTATGCTGATGTAAAAAGGGTCTTGGTTTGGAAAGTTTGGATATATTTGTTCCTTTAATGCAGTTGGTGAGGCATGTGATTGCTGTAGGTGTAAGTGTTATTTAAGTTTAGCAGGTGGGATATTCTCAAGCATGGGATTTTACTCATAGGGTATTAATGATATTTATTTTGAATAACCTAACAGTCTGGGTTGATGTATGTCTTCTTCTTCAAATGGCAGCAGTTCCATAAAGATGATATCAATAAATCATTCAATTTTAGCATCAACTCATTACCTGATAAACCAATATGCTTAAGGATACAGACGAGGTTGGCAAAGTTACTGAACATTGATACTCCTGACAAAAAACCAATCAACTCCACAGCAATGAAGAACAGGGTGAAAGACAGACCTACAATTAAACTGAAAAAAAGTGAAACATTTTCGTAATCTTTGTGTGTAAAATCTGTAAAAATATTAATAATTATAAAATACAGGTTAAGTAAGGGGCAAGCTTTTAAAGCTTAATGCATTTTATTGTATGAACTACTACATAACCGCCGGGAGAGGTGTGTCATTTACAAATAATTATTGACGCAGGGGTGCGACAAAAAACCTAGATGGTACGTCACATCAATGAACAATGGTGGGTCAATGTCTGTCACTTTACCACCCACCATAAACAATAAAGCAAAAAAAATGTCTCAAAGGTTATGGAGATGGGAATAAATTAACAAAACCGGGAAAACCCATCTGTCCTTGTCCAGCTTCCTTACCTAACATCTTTTTCGTCAAACTCATCCTGGGTGTAATCCGTAGGGATACTTGAATAAACGTTCTCATCCTGAAAAATACATATTTATTTTTAAAAACTATGTAATTTAGTATTTTAATTAAACAATAAAACAGTGTGTTCCAGCTTGTGCAGCCATCTTTATTCCTCCTTGCGTCCTTCCTGTAGTTTAATACTACTAATCCTGGCCTATCTATATACCTGTATGTATGAATCATTTCACACAGAATCACTTAGGGCCTAGCTAGCTAGCCTAGGCCTAACTAATTCTAAACATAATTGGAAAATTGTAATAAAAAATTAAATATATTATTACTTACTCTTGCCCATAAAATAGTTATAGTTACAACAAGATGTGATATTAGGCACAGGAATCTTGCAGGTATTATATTATGAACCGTCATGTTTTATTGTTTTGGTTAGGCCCTATGTAAACAAACCAACTTATGTTGCTCAGCCAAAACCCTAAGGAAAAATGCTGCTGACGACGGTCTGTTGAAAACTGTAAAACAAATATTTCGAATGTTTCATCGCCCTAGAACTAGGCTAATTACATGTTTTTAATAAATGTTTAAAATATAGCCTCAATTTATTTCAAATAACTGTATGTTTGTTGTCTTTTTATCACCTGCGTGTCATTTAAATACTCATTTTGTCTCTACTATGCATAAAATATAGAGAAATATCGACCGTAACTACGATAAACAAACGAAAAAATGGAGAGGTCGAGCGCCAAATTTGACCAGATTTGACCTTTCTTAAATTGGGAATGTTCTAAATAATAGATGGGGGTATAAATTGAGGGGCAATTGGAAAACTAAAAATTTTAACTGCTACAAAAGGTTACTTACTGGTATATTTATACTTTATCTTTTATAACCGTTACCGAATTTCATATTTTTAAACTATGAAACATTATTATGTTGTTGATTCTCAATTGAACATAGAATATTTCCCCCTTCGAATTAATAGAACATACTAAATATTGTATTATGTTATTTTCCATATATTTCTTGACAAAAATGATAAATAAAATAGTTTCACAATTAAATTAGTAATATGATATTGCATCTTTGCATACTACATATATTTTTTATCGAAATTAACAATCAGAAATAGGGAAAAACGATTAAATATGGTCCAGTCACGTGACGAACATTTTCAGAGAGCTGGCCTGCCACGTCTTTTTGGTCATCGTATTATTGGTACACGCGTAACTTGCAAGATTTTAAGTGACATTTAAACATCCGAATACGTTTGTTTAGCGGTATTTGAAAATGGTAAATATTTCTAAGTTTAATAATGTATTTTTGTAATATAAAAGGTGTGATTTATTTATATTCACCTTTTAATATCTTTATTTCAATCATATAAAGTCAGGTTGCCCGTCTAGCCCAACTTATTTGCACCGGTTGAGTTGAATGATACGGGATGCGGCCGGAAAATCCTCGTTTTCCAGGGTCATTTTTGTATCTGAGCGGAAGTGGAGGTTTAGGGCCTAGCCTAAAATAAAATATCTTCTTTATTCTTTAGTACCTTATTTGTTTATTGCCTTCAGTTAATAATAAGAATGCATGTATTTGAGAAATCTTTTCTCTTTAAAAAATAAATAAATAGGCCTAGCCTAGCTAGCCTAACTAGCCAATCGCAAGGCACTACAAAAATATGCACATGCATGGTTTAATAATTAGCTTATATTTTCTTTTTCAGCCATTAAGGTTAGACATAAAGGTAAGAGTATTTAGCTATCTTTTTTACCATTAAAAAACACAATTACTTTCGATAATGTACATAAACAAAACGGGTAACTGTAGTTTGGTTTTTAGAAGCTTTCATTCCTTTATTATGTAATTGTAAATCTTAGATAATGGAGATGTAGTTTTGTGGTTTGTTTACCTGCCTTCCAAGGTCCAGGGTTCAATCCTGGCCAGACTCGCAAACATCACTTTAGTTCAATATGCAAACTCAGGCAAAGTTTGCAAAAAACTTCAGCCAGTAAGTTCCTTGCTGTTGGATGCAAATAAAATTTAAAAAAACTTTATTTTCACAGAGGAGATTGTCGGCAAGGTCAGACCGTGTCAAGTCAGTTGACCTTCACCCAACGGAGCCATGGATGCTCGCTAGTTTATATAATGGCAACGTCCATATATGGAATCATGAATCCCAGGTAACCCTCTTCATTGTTTTTATAGGGATAAGTTAAACATCTATAGACCAAATTTGATTTGTAATTGTTTTGTATATCTCAGAGCAAACATAATTTCTATAAATATTTTATATGCAAATATGACAATAAATGGAAATAATTTTAGACTGATGAATGAATGAGAATACCTATTCTTTACACTTTGTAGGTAAGATGATTTAAAAAAAAACTTTTTTTTGTGTATATTTTCAGACACTAATAAAATCATTTGAAGTCTGCGACTTGCCAGTGAGGGCGGCTGTGTTTGTTGCGCGCAAGAATTGGGTAATAACCGGCTCAGTAAGTATTCAAATATTTCTACTTTAGAAAAAATTTGATAATAAATTTGGACTTTTAAGCGCATATTGCATAAAGCCTCTGTGCTTCAAATAAAAAAAAAAGTAATCCATAAAATAAAAAAGAAAAATTAAAATCGATAATATAATAAAATATATATATATTAATCGGTCATTTTATTTACATAATATTTTAGTGTATATTTGAATTTTTAGAACTTTTTTGGTGTTTTTTTCTTAATTTTTTAGGATGACATGCAGTTGCGAGTTTTCAACTACAACACTCTGGAAAAGTCACACATGTTCGAGGCACATTCAGATTATATAAGATCCATTGCAGTTCACCCTACACAACCTTACATCCTCACCAGCAGTGGTAAGTACAGAATTTACTCTCTTATAAAATGCAATAATTAATTGTCCTTAACTGTCAAGTATTGTTATTGGTAGTGTCAGTATATTGTTCTGATCTAATGATCAGTTTTGACTCTAGTGGCCACCTGCATAGGATATTGTTTAAATAATATAATGAATAATCTAGTTTATAGGTAAGGCTTGGTCTAGGCAAAGGGCAAAGTAGTAGATTTACCAAGGTGCTCTCCCAGTCAATTTCCCCAAAATCAAGTAATTATGGTCCTCTTGGAAGTTTAAGTTTAATAATTGTCTAATTTGTATTCAAATTAAAACTTTCCAATCAAAATTAACAATTGAATGGCCTACTACATTCAAGACAATATGTAGAAATAAACTGATTTGGACCATACCAATTTCCATTAAAAATATGCCCAAATATAGTAGTGATATGCCCAAATATGGTAGTGTATGGCCAAATATAGTAGTGATATGCCCAAATATATTAGTGATATGCCCAAATATAGTAGTGATATGCCCAAATATGGTAGTGTATGGCCAAATATAGTAGTGATATGCCCAAATATATTAGTGATATGCCCAAATATAGTAGTGATATGCCCAAATATAGTAGTGATATGCCCAAATATAGTAGTGATATGCCCAAATATAGTAGTGATATGCCCAAATATAGTAGTGATATGCCCAAATATAGTAGTGATATGCCCAAATATAGTAGTGATATGCCCAAATATAGTAGTGATATGCCCAAATATAGTAGTGATATGCCCAAATATAGTAGTGATATACTTGTCACATAAAGTTTGATAGCGTAGACAGAATGTTACACTGTCTATTTTTATTTTGACTTGTACAGATGATATGTTGATTAAACTGTGGGACTGGGAAAAGAAATGGTTATGTTCTCAGGTGTTTGAGGGCCACACCCACTATGTCATGCAGGTTGTGATTAACCCCAAGGATAACAACACATTTGCTAGCGCATCGCTCGACAGGACGGTCAAGGTACGTAGAATTGTTTCCCTTTTAATTCTACAAAATTTAAACAATTAAAAATTCACCGGAAGCTGGATGCAAAACGGTCGATTATTAAAGATGTATTGTCCCTTGAAACACATAAAATGAAAGATATCTTGTTATATATATTGTTTTAGAAAACATTATTTTGTTTAGTTTGTCTAGTAGATGAAGGGCTAAGAAAATGCTTGAGCTAGACATATTTACAAGCACAGGTCTCTAAATTTGAAAGGGTACTTCAGAAAAAGGGATGTTTAAGCTTGGTTCCTACTAGGGACGCAACGCAACGACGTAACGCAATGTAAAGGATTTGACCAATCTAACTATAACAGTCGCTTGTCATTGGTTAATAACAGTTGGAGATTTTTTATCAATAACATTTTTGTATTATCTAGGTATGGCAATTGGGTTCTCCTGCACCTAATTTCACCCTTGAAGGTCATGAGAAAGGGGTAAATTGCGTGGATTACTACAGTGGGGGTGATAAGCCATACTTAGTCTCTGGAGCTGACGACCGATTGGTGAAAATCTGGGACTATCAGGTATGTTTAATGATATGTACTCTTTTGTTCCATTGGTATATAGAGTTAGCTATTTGGGTTTCTGTTACAAATGTTTAGCCTGATGCAGTGAAAAATGCCATGTGCTGAAATGGACCAAAGCACTGCTACTTTTTACATTTACAATTTTGTCCTTCAGAATAAGAACTGTGTACAGACGTTGGAAGGGCATGCTCAGAACATCTCCTGCGTCTCCTACCATCCTGAGTTACCAATCATAATGACAGGCTCTGAAGATGGTAAAGTTGATCAAATCTTTTTCTCATCAGCAATTTTTTGATATTGCAATTTTAGTTATTAAATCGTTGAATTTAGTTATTATTTATTTTGTTGCTGAAAATATTGAATGCTAAATATAAGTGGAGCTGTAGATTGGTGGTTAACAATAACATGCTTACCTTCCAATCTCAAGGTCCAGGGCTTCAATCCAGATTGTTTTTACTCTACTCTTTAAGCCTCAAATGATGCTTAGTTTTATAGGCATGATATAATTTATCCATCCTGTAAACTAACAGGAAAGTAAAACGACCCGTAGGAAGACCAACTGGATGAATCAAATAAAGAAAGACTTACAAGGGCTAGTAGACACTAACACAATAACAAACCATCCTGCCATAAACAGAAAAAAATGGAAACAAATTGTGGAAAGCGTAATGTCGGAAGACGGAAAACGTTAGCAACAATAATTGGCAAGTTACATGCTGTTGGATGTAAGAAAATAATTGAGTATGAAATTTGTTGTTTTTGTAGGAACTGTTCGTATATGGCACGCAAACACTTACAGACTAGAAACAACATTGAATTATGGGTTAGAGAGAGTATGGACAATATCCAATCAGAGAGGCAGTAACAGCGTTGCCCTGGGATACGACGAGGGCAGTATTATAATCAAGGTAAGCTAGCATTTGGATAATTTGTATGTGCGTATAGTGGTATATAAATCTATTTTGAGATCTTTGATTTATAAGCATAGTTTTGTTGCCATGGTTTGGTGTTATATTGTAGGCCTTTTATCCTTGAATATAAAGACTATCAGTCATCCTAATCATCTGTCTACACTACTATATATATATGAACTGTTTTATAAGTTGTTTTGTGACTGTGTAATTTGGTAGTAGTCACTCTCATACTGTAGGCCTACATTTAAAAGTAACACATCCAAATGCCAACTTCAAGTCAATGGCTACCAGATGTCTCTGTGAGACGGTTATTTGAACCAGTACAAGTATCAAACTAGTTTGACAAAAAAAAGTGTGATGTGCCCAAATCACATTTTTTTGTTACATAAAGTTTGATAGTGTAGACAGAGCTTAAGAACTATAAACATGTTTTTAAACGCACTCATCATTGAGTTTTATTGGTAATGATGCTGACTTTAATACATTTATTTATTTTAGCTTGGACGTGAGGAGCCAGCAATGTCGATGGACATCAACGGCAAGATTATTTGGGCCAAACATGCTGAAATACAACAGGCTAATCTGAAGTCAATGGGAGGTAAGAAGATATCAGTAAAGAGTCTTTTACACCTGTTCCGGCATGGATCCGGGCCAGAGCCAGCAAATCTAATATAACGTCATTGTTACGTTTTCACGACGCTCCACATGGATATGCGGCAATCAATATGCGCATAGTCGCATCAAAACAAACATTGACGTTTTATTTGCCTATGATGAACTGGAACTGTGCTTGGAACAGGTGTGAAAGACCCTTTAATGCAGAGGATGAAACAATGTGCGATTGGGTGGAGGAGGAAGCAGAGTATAAGAGAATTAGCTTGATCAACACAATGCAAAAGTCATAGTGAAATATAGTTGTTTAAACGTTTAAAATACGAGTTTTAATAATTGATTCTTTGAACCTTCAGAGCTTAAGTTTCTAAGGGGCTATGGTTTTAAGATAAATGATCAGGGAAAATGAGTGGAAAATAGAACCCTTTACACTAATTTGATTCCTAACAAAACGTGGGTGTGTGAACACAATGTTAGAAAAGGTAAACATAGGAGTTTTCTCTGGCCACCCGGCAAAAAACTGGCTGAGTGTGGACATATTAGTAGATTTTATATATATATATATATTACTAATAGTAAGTAGGTAACTAAAATTGGTTTTATTTTGTTTGTTTGTTTGTTAGATATGGAAATTAAGGATGGCGAGAGACTTGGACTCGGTGTTAAAGACATGGGAAGTTGTGAGATATACCCACAAACTATTTCACATAATCCCAACGGAAGGTATGGAATAATGGCTTGTTTTAAGTTATTAATTAACAACGCAATACTTAAGTCCTGTCTATACTATTAAACTTTATGTGACAAAAAAAATTTGATGTGCCCTTATATGGTGTCATATCACTACTATATTTGGGCATATCACACTTTTTTTCAAAATTGTTTAATAGTGCAGACAGAGCTTTATAGAAAGATGATAGTACTACTATGAGCACACTGGGTGATTACCACCTAATCTTGAATAATGTACAAGTCCATTAACTAATCATATTAATATTGATCGATCGATTTTGTGTATACAGGACCAACAGCTTCATGTCCCATCCAAAGTATTAGATAAAAAGCTCTTATGAAGTGTTTTTTAATTATTAATATCATGTTTGTTTTTTAAGGTTTGTTGTTGTGTGTGGCGATGGAGAGTACATCATATACACAGCCATGGCGTTGAGAAACAAGAGTTTTGGTTCAGCATTAGAATTCATTTGGTCAAACGACGCATCCGAGTAAGTTCAAAGAGCTAAAATTTATCAATAATTTTGCTTACGTCATGATTGTTATGCTTAAGTGTAAACTAAATTTTTACTCAACAAGACACTTAAGATTTAAAAAAAAGAATAGGTAGACATATTTGATCGAAACTGCAGATGATTTTTTTTTTTCCAAAGAAAATTTCACCCCAGAAGTTTTAGAAGTTTAGACATTATTTCTATGTTTTTTTTTCTGCCATTTATAGGATAATTTCATTGCTCATCAATTTTTTAAATATGATTATTCTTTCATGAAAAAGTGAATATTTATTTAAACAATTTACTAATTTTATGTTTATAAATAACATATTTTTTCGACAGATATGCAATTCGTGAAAATAGTACAACTGTTAAAATTTTTAAAAATTTCAAAGAAAGGAAAAATTTCAAACCAGATTTTGGAGCCGAAGGTAACTAACATTCTTTTAAAATCCTTTCATTTCATAAATATTATGGTATTTCCATGTTTTTATCATAAAGCTCTGTCTACACTATCAAATTTTGTAACAAAAAAAGTGCCCATATATGGACATGATATGCATATCAGTACCGTTTGACATTTCACCACCATATTTGGGCAGATCACACATTTTGTCAAAGTAGTGTAGAAAGAGCTTGATATTATGTTCCCTGTTTTCCAGGCATCTTTGGCGGTGTTTTACTTGGGGTAAAATCAAGCAGCGGCTTAGCTTTCTACGATTGGGAAACCACTTCACTTGTTCGCAGAATTGAAATCATTCCTAAAAATGTAAGTTACAGTAGGGGTTGGGGGAAGGGGGGTCCAGTTAAGTTACCTCCAAAATTTTGTGGGTAAATCAACTTACTAAGCCGGGACATGACCAAAGTGTCCTTAGCCCATGTGTCCCCTGAATAAAGATTGGCTTTAGCATTATATATATATTTTTCCCCCATTCATTTAATTTGAAATTTTCCCCAACACTGAAATCTATTAGGAATTTAGATACAAAATGTATTCATATTTATTTCATATAAATTCATTGGATCCAATACAATTTTTGTTATTTAAATGAATAATTTTTCAGGTGTTTTGGTCCGTAAATGGAGAACTTGTTTGCATAGCCACAGAGGAATCATTCTTCATACTTAAATTCGACCAAGATGCGGTTGCTAAGGCACAGGAAGCAAATGAAGATGTAACAGAGGACGGCATTGAAGAGGCATTTGATGTAAGTAATTTGTCGCCCTCTTTAGTCACAGTAGACTTAACGCCGGATGAACGCACATTATATGATTAATTTGAACAAAAGATATCCTATATAAAAGCTCTGTCTACACTATCAAACTAGTTTGACAAAAAAAGTGTGATGTGCCCAAATATGTGATATATTCAAATGGTAGTGATAGGACATCATCATGTCCATATATGGGCACATCATACTTTTTTTGTTGATAAGGCTTGATAGTGTAGACAGAGCTTAAGATCCATGGATGTAAATTTCAGTTTTCGGTTTTATACATTTTGTATAATATCAACATTTGTTTTATATATGCAATGTTATAGTATTCTTGTTTACTTAATTGTAGCATTGGACTAATTTATCATAATATTGTTAGATTTGTCACACAAATTACGTCGTACATAGTTTAAATTGGAGCTACTATCAGTTTTGAGTAAAAAATTAGGGCCATTTTGAAATCCAAGATGGCGGCCAAAATAGGGTCAGGAAAAACTGGCCCCCAGTTGCAATGAGTTCTACTAGTCCTAAGGATTCCAAAACTGCCAAGAACTCAACTTGAGCATTAAAATCTCGCGGAATTGATATTTGGAACATTAGGTTCCCCACTATATTAGCAGTCCCTGACCAATTCTCCTCTTATCTGTTTATTTTTATATGTAACTTTTTTTTTTTAAAGGTTATTTGTGAAATCCAGGAAACAGTTAAAACAGGACTTTGGATTGGCGATTGTTTCATTTACACAAACTCTCTAAATAGATTGAATTATTACGTTGGCGGTGAGATTGTCACAATATCTCATCTTGACAGGTATTTTCATTAGAATATTTTTGTTAAAGATGTATTGTCCCCACAAAAACATGAAAAATAAAGAATAATAAAATCAGACTTTGAATAGATTATTTTGTAGTTTTAATAAAGTTAATCACTTCTGTAAAAATAAAACTGAAAAAATAATATTTTCTTTTGTAAAATGAAAAAATAAATGGTTAAATTCAACCATTTTGCCATTTTTTTTATTGTGTATACAAATTATTTTTATAACTTTTAAATATTTTCTGTACATTTCTATTGTTTTGAACATTGTTTAAGATATGTATTTGTTTATTTTTTTTTTAATATGTATTTTAAAATGCAGTGTATTAACAAAGACTTTCTGATTTTTGTTTTTTTTTAATATAAATTATATCAATAAAAAAATGGATTTAGTTGATTATTAAAAGCATGTATGTAAGCATGTTGTTCAATTAAAAAATACAAATCTAAAATAATATATTTTCAAATAACTATCAATTTAAATACCAGCTTATTAATATTGTTTCCAAATTTTATAGAGTGATGTACCTCCTAGGCTACATTCCAAAAGACAACAGACTATATCTAGGAGACAAAGAGTTGAATGTGGTTAGTTTCTCTCTGTTGCTGTCTGTCTTGGAGTACCAAACTGCTGTCATGAGACGTGACTTTCAAACCGCGGACAAGGTCCTGCCGACGGTGCCAAGAGAGCAGAGAACGCGGGTTGCCCATTTTCTTGAGAAGCAGGTACATTATTTTGTAATTTTTTTGTGTTTTTTGTATATTTAGGCAAGTCTTTGGAGGAGTTGTAATTAAATGTAAAAATCCTGACATGACAGTACATGAACCCAGGATACTTGGATTGGTAGCCAAGCATCATTTCCACCAAGCCACAACTCCACTCCAATCATTATTTTATTTGGTTTAAAAACTGTAAAAAAATGTTGTAAAACTGAAAACGGATACAGTTTTTAAAAAAATTCCCATATATTGTAAAAACTAAATCTGGTTTTATAAAAAGTTTAAAATTTGGCCGTTTTCCTATTTGTTTTTGTCTATGATCATAGTATTAATATTAATTATTTCATTTTTCTATTGTAGGGTTTCAAACCACAAGCTATGGCAGTTACCTGTGACCCAGAGCATAAGTTTGACCTTGCTCTTGGGTTAGGTGAATTAAAATTGGCCCATGACCTTGCTACAGAAGCACAGGTACGTCACATGTATATCTATATCTTTCAACTATCATCGGGTGCTTTTTTTTTGTGTAAAAATAGATAAATGTTTCATATCTTTTTTCCATATAGTCTGAACATAAGTGGAAACAATTAGCAGAATTAGCAACTAAAAAGTGTGAATTTAAACTTGCGCAAGAATG
This sequence comes from Antedon mediterranea, assembly GCF_964355755.1. NCBI lineage: Eukaryota > Metazoa > Echinodermata > Crinoidea > Comatulida > Antedonidae > Antedon > Antedon mediterranea. Next base: position 32,930,036 of record NC_092672.1, read on the forward strand.
CCTACACAACGCACAAGACTTCGGCGGACTTCTCATGCTTGCGAGTTGTTCGGGTGACACCGGTATGATGGAGAAACTCGCAGACACGGCAGCCGACAACGAAAAGAATAATGTCGCGTTCCTTGGATTCTTCCTCCAGGGAAAGTAAGTTGAGAATTCTTTGGTTTTGTTAAAAATTTTATTTTGTTTTTATTTTTTCTATGCTTATCTTCATATTTTAACTCCCTGCAAATACAATAAACTCACTGCAGCCATGCAATTGTCATCACTAATTGCCATAATTTCGAAAAGTAACAGACGCACTGCAGCGATGCAGTTGATTTTCATAATCATTAATTTAAGATCTTAGTTAGGATTGTCATACATACAAATACAATAGACTCATTTCAGCCATGCAATTGTCCTTGAATCATAATTAATTATGTATAAAATTTTTTATCGTTTTTAGGAAGGAAAAGTGTCTAGATCTGTTGTGTAACACAGGCCGATATCCTGAGGCAGCTTTCTTTGCAAGAACTTATCTACCAAACAGAATATCTGAGTGAGTTATCTAGACACTAAGCTACAGTGGTCTCTTATCACCAAATACTAGTATTTCACAGATAGGCTGCTCTAGTTGATTGGAAACAATATCTTTGATGTGTAATAATTTAGTAAGATCTGTCTACACTATCAAACTTTATGTGATAAAAAATGTCATGTGCCCATCTATGAACATGATGATGTCATATCACTACCATATTTGGGCATATCATACTTTTTTGGTCAAATTAGTTTGATAGTGTAGACAGAGCTTTATGAAAATGCTTTTTAACATGCGATTTGTTTTGTATTTAGAATTGTACAGACATGGAAGGAGAATCTTGCGAAGGTAAACAAAAAGGCTGCAGACGCCCTGGCCGATCCCACCGACTACGAGAACCTGTTCACGGGCTTGAAAGAAGCAAGGCAGGTTGAAGAATTCCTGAAAACGACCGTAACAACGCTACCGGCAAAGGCATACCCTACTGTCACGGTAAGTGTTGTCTTTCATTGTCATTGGTTGTTTGGATTTTCTAAAAAAATTGAATTCATCATGAATTAAATATTGTCATTGAAACATTTCAAACTAAAGAAGCTGTAAGCTTACAATCATTGTGGTAGTAGACAATTGTTTTTTTAATTTAAGGATATTGTATGTTCAGTACACCCAACCTAGACGTTTTGAAATTTTCTAATTGTTCACAACTTCTTAACCAAGAAAGGCCCACATTTTTGCTCCAAACCTCTCTCTTCACAACAATGTGATTCCAATTATATCTTTGTTCAGTCGTTACAAACGAAACATGGCTAGTTCTGCATGCGCGATGCACGATCCCGTATTCCATGTTTGCCTAGAGAGAAGAGTCGAATTCTGTAATGTATATTATTTGTATTGCGTCTATAGCTTAACGCTGATCGAGATGTCGAGCAAGAAATGCAAGACGCACTAACCAGTGGTACATATGCTGGAGCAGAGGTAAGACTAAATCTCTGTTCACACTATCAAACTAGTTTGACAAAAAATGTGCCCAAATATGGTAGTGATATGCCTAAATATGGTAGTGATATGCCCAAATATGGTAGTGATATAACATTGTCCATATATGGGCATATCGCATTTATTTGTCCAATAAAGTTTGATAGTGTAGACTTTACGTAACTTAATAGACAAATAGTAATTAAGTACAGTAGTAATAGAGATTTGTATTAACCAATTGCAGCCAGTTCTAACTAAATAATTACTAAATACTACATATAGCTCTACAGTGTTAACAAATGTTATATAATGTATCATATTATTGACAGGGATCCGCGCAACCAGAACAAGAAACGGAATCGGCCAAACCATCTGAAGCCGCAGTGCCACCAACGACGAAGAAAACGGATGAAGAGGATTTAGATCTTGAACTAGATGATTTTGATATTGATGATGATGGTACCGGTGAAGGAGGAGATGATGTAGACCTAGATGACGAGGACTTCTTAGAGGATTGATACATTTGAGGAAATATTACGGACAGAGATTCCATCAATTTTTACGTATTTTTATGGATTTAATCGTTGGCAACAGCAGTGTGTTGATATTCTGTAAATATATATTATTAATACGATGTTTGCCAGCTCTTGATTGGTTACTAAAGAGGAGGGTGGTAACGTTATACAACATGATAACTTATAAATTAGTTACTGATTTAATAAATCATTGCTAACATGGAGGTGGTAACTTAGGAGAGGTGGTCACTTGGGAGAGTTGGTTACTTGGGAATGCTGGTCACTTGGGAATGTGGTCACTTGCGAGAGGTGGTCACTTGGAAGGAGTGGTCATTTAAACTGGTGATTACTTGAATGAGGTGGTCACTGGATGTATCCATTGCAACATGTGGTCACTTGCGATATGTGGTCACTTTATAGAGGTGGTCATTTACTGGAAACTTTGAGGTAGTCACTTACTAGAACACTAGAGCTGCTAATATGTTGGTGTATGCACCAATCACACTGAAGCAAGATGTATTGTCCTCCAAAACATGAAAAAAATGGAATAATGTCAAACTTTGAATAGGCCATTTGTTGTTCACTTTTGGCAATAAAATAAAACTGAAAAATATCATATTTCTCTTATAAACCGACAAAATAGATAGTCCTTGAAACTCATTGACTTCTAGAAAATGAGATTTGTTGGATCCAAAAATAACTATTGTGACACTAAAATGACCTATTCAACAAAATATAACTAGAACTATATCTTTAAATAAAAAGTAAACAATTTAATTCAATAAATATATTAAGCATCTCATTGATACAATTTTTCCATTTCTCGAAATATTTTTAATTTTGTATAGTACTGTTATTTCTTCTGTTATGGTTTGACCTTTTGATTCATTCCTATTGTTCGTGGTGGGATGTTAAGTGTTAATTTATCTTATTGTTTATTCATAATTTATGACAATAGCTTGTAGATATTCTATTGTAATTTGTATGCAACCTATACTGCTAGATCGAGGTACAAGAAAACCAATACAAACGGCTATACTAAATCAGTGTATTACTGCTAAATATTAATAATAAAATATAGAACCATTAAATGTCCATAGGCTTTGACCTATAGGCCCAGATGGTCAAGATTTAAATTGTGTGTAATTGTTTTGTGTGCGTTATAAAATAGTTGCCCAATTTGAGTGGAAAACATGTTTTCGACTAATACGTTCATAATCTTAAACTTTAAAATGCGGGTTTTTTTATTTATCATATTATATCATACATTTATATATTAGGCCTACTTGCAAAGATACCAGCAAAGATACCAGTCTCAGAGTAGGCCTAATTTCCCCCCAAATTCCATCGCTCTACTCCTGGACGATTTTCAAATGTAGTTTAAAATTTTCCCAGTGCGCGACATTGTCTTTTTCTGTAATTTTGCTTCCAGTAAAATTCCCCGGCTATAAAAATAACCAGTATATTTATTGCGTGTAAAAGCAAGCTAAACCACAATGTAGGTTTAAGCTACATCTATAGAGAAAAGAGCGTGCAAACGTAGCTTAAATCTCGCTTAAAAAACAAAGATATACCGAATACATTTTAATATAATATATCCAGAGCGGGTATTAGTCCTAACAATAACATGGCCTATTTGGAGCAAGATAAAACATTTGTCAACGATTTCTTTCTAGAACGATTTGGTTTCACATCGTCCAAAAGTTGACAGACACCATACATTTCAGTTCTGGAATATAAAAACTGGGTCTGTTTCCAAATTTTGGCATAGAACAATGCTTCTCCTATAAAATAATAATTTGTTATCTGGATTTAGATAACGCCAAGGTGTTCACAAGTTGTGATGTTGCTGAAGTTATCGTTTACCGTCCCATGGGGCAAAGAACAGGTAGCAAAGGTCGCGTAGAGGTGAAGGAACATCCGAAATAAATTACTAAACGTTTACACGACCCGATAATTGTGTTTATCTATCTAAGCATGTTGCAGATGATGGTTATTACAGTGAGACATATGCGTATACCAGGTTGCCTTTTTAAAAACAAAGTGTATTCACTTAGGGGTTGCCCGTATCACCTGAGTGGCCGTTATGGTTTAGAGTTCGTATTCGAGTTGTTTTGTTTTATTAGAAGGTTTATGCGAGATGTATATTTAAATAATAATAATAATATCGCCATTCGTTGAAAAAAGATTTTTGTAATGGGGTCAGTTAAAGATGTATTGTCCCCCAAAAACATGAAAAATAAAGATTAATAAAATCAGATGTTGCATTTTGCAGTTAATAAATTATTCACTTCTGTAGAAAAGACAAAAGAAACGGTTAATTTTAAACAAAAACCATTGTCTGACAGACTATTAGGTATTTTTTCCATTAAATTACAATTTTCATTTTTTTCTAGTGTTTGGTCAAAATTAAAATGACATATTCAACAACAAAAAAACTATTTTTAATTGGTAGTACGGTAAATAGGTTACTTAAGTGTTTAATAAATCACTTCACTTGCAATACCAATTTTCAAAACATACAGAATCTATTTTAGGTTTTTTTCTTCTGCCGGTTGACGTTCACAACAATTACGCTACGGGCGCTATAAACACTTACACGTGTTATGAAAACTTTACAAACGGAACCAGCAGGTATTGTCAAAACATACACTCATAAAATCTGAACTAACTAATGGTTTTATTTTGGTAGAGAAGTGTCGAAAATAAAAACGATCGAATCGATTGATGTCTATTTCCCTGTCTTTTAGATCAAAAACGTTCAAACAATTTAGGCCTACTGTTAGATCAGAAACGTTCAAACAATTTAGGCCTACTGTTAGATCAGAAACGTTCAAACAATTTAGGCCTACTGTTAGATCAGAAACTTTCAAACAATTTATTTAGGCCTACTGTGAGATCAGAAACGTTCAAACAATGTAGGCCTACTGTTAGATCAGAAACGTTCAAACAATTTAGGCCTACTGTTAGATCATACTTTCAAACAATTTATAAGATATGATTTGTTACATTGGTCGTAGGTCTAATTAAACTAACTTCAAATCAAACTTCCAATATGGTTATAAACAGACACAATAAACGGTTAAATTAAAAAAAAAATGCCTTATCTTCTTATAGACGTATAAGAACAATTCGAAAAATGGACAAAATATGCACGTTTCAAAATTCTATTTTTATGCAATAGTATTGCTATATATGTCAATATATTGCGGTACCATCATCTTATAGACGTATAGTAACCATATATGCCAAAAAAATACCAGTCTTTATTATTCTATAGTATAATAATAATAATAACAACTTTATTTAAAAACGGATGCAACACTTGAATCACCATATTGGTGTTACCGTTACTTACTACAAAACTATTTATACTATTACACAAGTTATCATTTACAGTACAAAAACAACAAAAAAAAAAAATAAAAAAGATTTCATGAAAAAATATAGTAACCGTTTATGTCAAAACTGGTTGCTATAGCACAATTGACATGCGCAGAAATTTTCCTGTACTAGATTTTTTCGAAAAACTTGCCAATTTTCGACCTTTTTATTTTTCGATAAAACTGGTTACTGTAGCACAATTAACATGCGCAGAACCCATTAGACGCTTCTGCGCATGTTTATTATTCTATAGTAACCGTTTATGTCAAAACTGGTTGCTATAGCACAATTGACATGCGCAGAACCCATTATTCGTCTCTGCGCATGTTTATTATGCTATAGTAACCATTTATGTCAAAAAATAAAAAGGTCGAAAATTGGCAAGTTTTTTGAAAAACTCCCTGTACTATAGTACAGGAAAATTTTCGAAAAATGGCCGATTTTCGACCCTTTTATTTTTTGACATGGTTACTATAGCATAATAAACGTGCGCAGAGACGAATAATAGGTTCTGCGCATGTTAATTGTGCTATAGTAACCAGTTTTGACATAAATGGTTACTATAGCATAATAAACGTGCGCAGAGACGAATAATAGGTTCTGCGCATGTTAATTGTGCTATAGTAACCAGTTTTATCGAAAAATAAAAAGTCGAAAAATGTCCGATTTTCGACCCTTTTATTTTTTGACATAAATGGTTACTATTACATAATAAACGTGCGCCGAGACGAATAATGGGTTCTGCGCATGTCAATTGTGCTATAGTAACCAGTTTTGACATAAATGGTTACTATAGCATAATAAACGTGCGCAGAGACGAATAATGGGTTCTGCGCATGTCAATTGTGCTATAGTAACCAGTTTTGACATAAATGGTTACTAGAGCATAATAAACAAGCGCAGAGTCGACTAATGGGTTCTGCGCATGTTAATTGTGCTATAGTAACCAGTTTTATCGAAAAATAAAAAGGTCGAAAATTGGCAATTTTTTGTTAATAAACATGCGCAAAGACAAATAATGGGTTCTGCGCATGTCAATTGTGCTATAGTAACCAGTTTTGACATAAATGGTTACTAGAGCATAATAAACATGCGCAGAGTCGACTAATGGGTTCTGCGCATGTTAATTGTGCTACAGTAACCAGTTTTATCGAAAAATAAAAAGGTTTTGAAAAAATTCCTGTACTATAGTACAGGAAAATTTTGGAAAAATGGCCGATTTTCGACCCTTTTATTTTTTGACATAAATGGTTACTATAGCATAATAAACATGCGCAGAGACGAATAATGGGTTCTGCGCATGTCAATTGTGCTATAGTAACCAGTTTTTGACATAAATGGTTACTATAGCATAATAAACATGCGCAGAGATGAATAATGGGTTCTGTGCATGTTAATTGTGCTATAGTAACCAGTTTTATCGAAAAATAAAAAGGTCGAAAATATGGCAATTTTTTGAAAAAATCCCTGTACAGGGAAATTTTTGAAAAATGACCGATTTTCAACCCTTTTATTTTTTGACATAAATGGTTACTATTGCATAATAAACATGCGCAGAGACGAATAATGAGTTCTGCGCATGTCAATTGTGCTATAGTAACCAGCTTTTGACATAAATGGTTACTATAGCATAATAAACATGCGTAGAGACGAATAATAGGTTCTGCGCATGTTAATTGTGCCATAGTAACCAGTTTTTTACATAAATGGTTACTATAGCATAATAAACATACGCAGAGTCGACTAATGGGTTCTGCGCATGTTAATTGTGCTACAGTTTTATTGAAAAATAAAAAGGTTTTGACAAAATCCCTGTACCATAGTAGGCCTACAGGAAAACTTTCGAAAAATGGCCGATTTTCGACCCTTTTTTTTGTTGACATAAATGGTTACTACTCCATAATAAACATGCGCACAGACGAATAATAGGTTCTGCGCATGTCAATTGTGCTATAGTTTTATCGAAAAATAAATAAGTCGAAAATCCTATTATTATGCAATAATTTTGCTATATATGCCCATATATTGCCTTAACAAATAAAAGGGTCAAAATTTGGCCATATTTCGTAAAATATCCCTGTACTAAGGTACAGGGATTTTTTTCGAAAAATGACCACAATATGCACTTTTCTCAAAAATATGCAAATTCTCATATTATGAAATAATATTACTATATATGTCTTATCATCCACCTTATTGACGTATATTAACAATTTGTCAAGAAATAAAAGGATCGAAATTTGACCATAATTCGAAAAAAACCTGTACTGAATGTCGACCCTTTTATTTTTTTTAAATAACTGGTAACTATACGTCTATAGATGATGATAACGCAATATATAGCAATAATAGTGCATAATAATAGTATTTTTAAAAGGGCATATTTTAGCCATTCTTCGAAAATATCCCTGTAGGCTAGGAAATAAAAACAAAATGACATGCGCAGAATCATATAGGCTAATCTGTGCATGTTACCTCAAAACATACTATTTTGGCCATTAAAAAAAAAAATCCCTGTACTAAATACAGTACAGACAATTTTTCGAAATGCGCAGAATCACATAATCTGTTCTGCATATGTTACCTCAATATATTTCAAGTCGATATTTTGGTCATTTTTGATAAAATTTATGATGATCACATTGTGGTATCATCCTCTCACAATCATATCATTTTAAACAAAATGAGTGTCGAAAATATAACTTCAGGCCTATACGATGACAAGAAATCTTGTTTTTTCTTTCAAAATGTGCTGGTCATTTTTATTTTACACAAAGTTTTAAACGCAAATGTGACGATAAGTTTCTATGTACTACACGAATGTTTACGCAAAAACATTTTACTATGCCGTCGTCGGAAGTGGGCTGACTGCTGGCAATGCGTGGCATGTTTTTTTGTGGGAATATGATTTCAGACTGAAACAACATTATTGACTGTTTTTTTTACTCGTGGGAATAATGTGTTAAAAGGTATGTATCTTGAGGCGTTTATTACGCTAATAATAAATAATTGTTTACATTTTAAATAATGCACCGCACCGCCGCAAAATACGTTTATTGTGCGTACGACGTTATTGCGTTGCGTTCCAGAGTGCGTGGAATCAAGCTTTAGGCCTACATCATAAACAAAAACGTTAATTTATCGCATTTAATTACTAAACTTAGAAAATTATAAAAAAAACCTCTTAACTCTAATGTACCATCTTACTAGAAATAAAATCGACTGAAAAAAAAAATGAAACTTATCTACACTATTTTAGTACAGTAAATGCTTGCTACGATTTAGCTATATTATATTGACCCTATTATTAACACATTGCATTATGTTTGTTTAAATAGGGATTGAGTAAACTTTCTGGAACAGCGAATTTTAGAGACTACACTTAACTACGGCTTATGAATTTATATATTAATATTAATTATGAAACAAAGTTAAATATAGTATATGATCTTTTAAAATGTAAACATTAAATGCAGCGACGTATTTATATACAGTACAATGTTATTTTAAACTTCTATGAACTAAAAGTAATAAGTGCACCCTAACGCAACAGTGCTGCAAACATCGCAGGCGGGGGAAAACAGAATTATTGGAGGGCATTTTCTTACGTTGCGTAAGTTGCGTAATGCTTAGTTCCCACTTCAGGCACAACACAATAACGTAACGCAACGTAAGTGAGTTTACCAATCACATGTTAACACGCTTGCGTCGCGCCTGGTGGGAACAAAGCTTAACAAGGCACCCTTTGGGAACCAACTCAGGCGTACGTGGTTCTCGCTAGAGAGACACAACGCAAGGACGAACGCGCAACGCAAGCGAGATGACCAATGAAAAGCCATTGTTCGAATAATCTATCGCTTGTGATTGGCCAATTCGCTTGCGTTGCGTCCTCGAGTTGCATCGGTAGTGGGAACCAAGCTTTAATAGGGTCGCCCTATGTAACATATTTGAGATAAGGAAGCTTAACACTGAAAAGAAAACCCAATCATAATTAATATTAAATATTTATCTAGATGTAAGAAAGTGTTTGGCGTTGGCTTACTACTTAAAAAGAGGTGACAAGTTTGAGTCGCAAGAGTTGAAATTGCGGACGGGACAGTGCGGATAATACGCAGACGATCCCCCAGACTCGTGACCAAGCGATACAGAGCTTCTTAGAGCAACGGCGGCGGTATCTTCTTCGTAACGTACACAGTGGTTGATAGGAGACGGTGAACTACCGTGATGGTATGATGAGAACGGGCTGTTTGCTAGGTCGTAGCTGGAGTTTGTCGGTATAGACAGGTTCAAACTCTGCTCTTTTCTGGCAGGCTGGCCTGGCATCTGTAGAAACAATAAAGTCATTTGATCATGAGAAATTTTTAGCACATACATTTTAGAAATAAACATAATGACATGAATAATGTACGTTATTACTCAAAAAAGTTATAATCGGTTATAATATCTAGTTTGCGCTTGAGTTAGTTTAAGATATATTGTCCTCCTGAAAAAATAATAACAGCAATTAATTGTTGAATATGCCATTGTAATGTAAAATATTATAGGCCTAGTTATTAACTTTAAAAAGAAATTGGATCGAAAAAAAATATTTACCTGAAAAAAAAAATGTAGTTTAAAGCAAAAAATAGTCTGTCCGACAATGGATTACTAGTTAAATTGAACAGTTTATTTTGTCTTTTATAAGTAAAAACATTATTTGTGTTCATTTTGTTTTTCTACGGAAGTGATTAACTTTATTATAACTACAAAATGGCCTATTCAAAGTCTGATTTTAGAAATATTTATGGCTATACCTGACATGAAGATCCCACGTATCCTATTTGTAAGGCAGCGGGTTGTGGTTGAAAGCTTGTGCCCCAATCAGTGCCATGGTAAGTAGCTGAAGATAGTGAGGTAGGGTAGATTTGATTGTAGGGGCTATAGCCGTAGTCGTTGACGTAAGAATGAAAAGGCGTACGCTGATCACCGTGACTATATGGGCGATTATGACGACTTAGGCGGTGCATACAACGACGACGGCGATAGTTACCGTTTTCGAACATCTCATTGCACGATGGGTCAAGTGTCCAGAAGTTACCTTTTCGTTCTCCGCTACCTTGTCGTGGTATCTAAAAAAAATCCACAAAAATATTATTTATTTTAATATTCCTTTTTTAATAGGTCACTGCTGGATTGCATTTTTAGAACGTAAAAGAAAAGTTAAAACATAATCATAAACCTATTAAGGGACCACCTTCGATCGGTAATTTAACCGGGTCTAGGACAACTACCCCCTGGAAAACTACCACCCGGGCAATCACCCTCCTAGGACAACTACCCTCCTAGGACAACTACCCCCCGGACAACTACCCTCTTAGGACAACTTCCCCCTAGGACAATTACCCCCTAGGACAATTACCCCCTTGGACAACTACCCCCTAGGACAACTACCCTCTAGGACAACTACCGTACCCTCTAGGACAACTACCCCATAGGAACTACCCTCTAGCTACCCACTAGGAACAACTACAGCTTACGATTGGTAACCAAATTAACAAGCTGCTTCTTTTGGTGCTAATTGTATTGTAAAATCAAATGGTGTGTAAAGAGGGGACTACGAGGGCGTTGTACTATAGATTTAACAATATTTGAGGTGAAATTATTAAAATATCGACGTTTGTACCTAACATTTGTAGTATATTTTTTTAATAACTGTAGCGATATTTATTTTTTTCTAAACTTCTAGGACAAACTATGAAAAACGATTTCCTCAATTGACGCAGTTAGCTATGTTTTCAAAATAGGAAGACTAAGAAATGTATGAACTGTCAAACGGGGGAGAGAGAGATTGATTTTCAAATCGTCTAAATGTAATCAATTGTTTTATAGTTTTTTTTAATCTAAAGTCAAATTAGGAGGTTCTGTTCTGTAGAAAACGAATTGGAATAAATGAAATAAGTAGAAATGTTTAAGTCATAAACATATCATGGATATAATAATTCTTTCGGTTCTAAAAACGTTTATTGTCCTATTTTCTCAGGAGTGGAAAAAAAATGTAAAAACAAATCAATTTACATCTTCTATGAAGTAGTAACAGCCAAACCAATATTCCATTATTACTGGACTTGTAGTATATTAGACGTACAATGTCATTACAGCATAACATAAGCTCTTACGGTAAAACATTTGTTTTGAAAAAGAAAAGAGAGAACAAAATCGGGCCAATTTTATCGATAAAAAGGGGCTGCCCCAGTCCCACTATCTTACAAATTCCCTCTAGTCCAACTGCTATGCCCCTAGGACAACTACCCCTCTAGAACAACAACACTCTTTGAACAACCACATCTTCACCTTAGATTATAATTACGATATTGTAAAAGTTACTGAACTTCAAAACATAGGGAGAGAGATTGATCTTAAATGAAAGACTGTTTGATTGACTGGTGCAGCTGATTAGGTAAACTGTATGTTCCTAGATTTATATACGGCATCTTCATGTCACACAAGAATAAAATAAGTCGCCTCTTTATTTTAATAATTTGATCAATTCTCGTTTAATGTAAAATAACTGCCGACGATACGCATATTAAAAAAATCAAAAGCTTTCATATAAGCAATCACTCTCCCTATGTTTTAAAGTTCAGTAAGTTTTACAAGATCGTAATTATAACCCAAGGTGTAGGTATCATGATATAGGTGTGGTTGTTCAGAGGGTGTTGTCCTGTTGGAATAGCAGTTGGACTATAGGGTAGTTGTCCTAGAGGGTAGTTGTCCTAAGAGGGTAGTTGTCCTAGGGGGTAGTTGTCCGGGTGGGAGTTGTCCTAAAGGGGTAGTTGTCCTAGAGGGTAGTTGTCCTAGAGGGTAATTGTCCGGGTGGTAGTTGTCCTAAAGGGGTCATTGTCCGGGTAGTAGTTGTCCAGGTGGTAATTGTCCAGGGGGTAGTTGTCCGGATACGGATTTAACCTATTAAGGCACCACCGTCAATCGTTCAACCTATTAATGGACCACCTTTGATAGTTCAACATATTAAAAGGGACCACCTTCGTTCATACCAAAGAAAGATAAGGTTCAGAGTAAAGAAGTATAAACGGTAAATTTAACATTTATTATCATGATTTATAAACTTATATACGATAACATGAATTAGATATATAATATTATTAATAATATAATTTATAAATATCCTACAGAACGTGCGTAAACATAATTACGTCACTGATGACGCTAAGAAAGATAATTGAATGCTAAGAAAATCGCGGATTTTATCAACAATACAAATTCGGAAAGGAGTGGCCGTTTAAAATAGCTTAATACGTCATATTTTCTAACCAACGTCAACATTTTTTGTGACGTCATTATCTATGCAACGCAAGTGAGTTGACCAATCACAAGCGACAGTTCGGATGAATTATCGTGTCGTGGACGTGATTGGTCAAATTACTTGAGATGTATCGAAGTGGAAACCAAGCTTATTTTAATTGCAGTTTTGTAAAACTGAATAAAGTTACGTTCAGACGGAGATCGAATAAAATGGGCGTAGCGTTAATAGAACCGTTCACACTAACTCATTTGATCTCATACAAAATATGTTCGTGCATGGAGGAAAAAACTTATTTCTCCATGGTTTGTGTGAACGCAGTAGGCCTACTAAAAAAAATCGTAGTCCGCCGGAGTTATTTCCGGATACCGGACCGAATCCGGACTCAATGGGAACGTAGCTTAAAAATGTTTTAGTTCTACTACAATTTAAGCAACGAATAAAATGTACCACCACTGATGTACATTACAACAAGTCTGCGCGCCCAAAGTCTTACGTACAACTAATACAGCAAAATGTAGGCCTACCAATAATAAACAAAATAAATGCCATTTTACCTTGATAAAGCATTCGTTCAGACTTAGATTATGGCGTATAGAATTTTGCCATCCTTTTTTGTTCTTCTCGTAGTAAGGAAATCGTTCAATAATAAATTCGTAAATTTGGCTTAGCGTTAGTCTTCTTTCCTGGCTGTCTTTAATCGCCATGGCTATCAAAGCTACGTACGAATAAGGAGGCTTCTCAACCTTTTCGTTCTCTTTCGTTTTCGCCTTTGATTGCTCTTCCCAGTTCAAATAGTCCTCATTGGATCCATCGACACACGAGGCTACAACACCACTCTTCTCCGTTTGTGGCATAATTGCTAATCTGTAATTTTGTACTGTACACAGACACTTTGCTACAGATGCGTTTTACACAACTTTTCTACACCAAGTCTTTCTAAACAATGAGCTCCTCAACATTTTATATCGACTTTTTCGTATACTCAGACCTGATTTAACGGTGAAACTCAACACCTTTGCTAACTCTTTGAGAATTTTCCACCAATGAAAAACATTGTAACATTAGAATCTTATCTATAGATATGCACAGCGCAGTTTCATTGTCAATCAATTTTCTTTTTTTAGACATACAGTTTTGATATCGAATCGAATACGACTCTCATTTTATAATCATTGAGAAAAAAAAACGACCCAGGCCCCTTCCAAATTGAACTGCAATACTAGCGTTTTGCCGGGGTGGTCCTAGGTATTCGTTTCGCCAGAGCGTTTCACTGGGTCCCAAGTGTCTCTAGAGTTGTAGAGCTCCGGAGACCTTTTGGAGTTTCTCCGGGGCGTTTCACGTGTCCAAAAGTGTATCTAGAGTATTATAATTCCGGAGACACGTGCGTTTCACGTGTCCCAAGTGTCTCTAGAGTAGTAGAGCTCCGGAGACACTTGTACGTTTCTCTTATCTAGAGCGTTTCACGTGTCACAAGTGTCTCTAGGGTACGAGCTACAGATACCACTGTGCGTTCTCCGGAGCGTTTCACGTGTCCCTGGTGTTTCTATTATTAAAGCTACTACTACAAGTGTATCTGGAGTATTATAATTTCGGAGACACGTGCGTTTCTCCAGAGCGTTTCACGTGTCCCAAGTGTCTCTAGAGTAGTAGAGCTCCGGAGACACTTGTACGTTTCTCTATAGAGCGTTTCACGTGTCACAAGTGTCTCTAGGGTATGAGCTACAGATACCACTGTGCGTTCTCCGGAGCGTTTCACGTGTCCCTGGTGTTTCTATTATTAAAGCTACTACTAAAAGTGTATCTGGAGTATTATAATTCCGGAGACACGTGCGTTTCTCCAGAGCGTTTCCCGTGTCCCAAGTGTCTCTAGAGTAGTAGAGCTCCGGAGACACTTGTACGTTTCTCTAGAGCGTTTCACGTGTCACAAGTGTCTCTAGGGTATGAGCTACAGATACCACTGTGCGTTCTCCAGAGCGTTTCACGTGTCCCTGGTGTTTCTATTATTAAAGCTACTACTACAATTTTCTCCGGAGTTTATTCCCGATGTATAATGTGAAAATAGTATAAATTATTTTATCTTATTTTAGGTGTTTCTTTTCTTTTACATGACCTTTCAACCGTTTTATGTAACTAAGGAATAGTATAAGAAAATACAAAAATAAAAAATACTTCTTATATTTCATTTTATACCTTTTAATAAAAAACCACGTTTCTCATGCCTGACTTTTCTGGGTGTTTTGAAAACAGAGACTCGAGACTCACGGCATTAGTGAAACTGAATATGATTAACTGTATTGCTTACTTTGTTTACTTCAAGAAGTAAACCTATTTATTTATTAAACATTTGGCAACCTGACCAAGAGGGCCACACCATGCCCATTCAGGCACCTCCTCTGCCCACAAGAGTAGAGTACACACAACCTGCTGGATCTATACAGTTTACAGTGCTTATCTGAGAAGAACAACAAAGTGAGTGAGCCTCGAATTCTTGCCGATAAAATAGATATGAATTAAGACCAACTCAGACAGCGTCGTACAACGAGGCCCGAAGAAACGTCTCGACTCATCAGTGTTGTCCGAGTTGAATACTGAAGAGACAAGTCGTCTTGAAATAGCGTCGGGCATAGTTTTAAGGTCGTCGCGAGAACTTTAAACATTTACTCCCGACGAGACAATTTGTCGGGCCTCGTCGTACTATGCTGTCTGAGTTGGCCTTTACGGTACAAAAACCGCTTGGCCCTCACTCATTTAACTGGCGAATCTTAACAAAATTTCATGAATGCAAGTTTAAATCCTACAGTTCATTTGTAAATTTGTCTTGCTAACATTTCCTCAACACGTTTCATCAAACTTTCATCTACAAAATTGTTATCTGAATCAAGATGTTTTATGAAGCGTGTTCCAAAAGATGACCACAACAATAATTGTGATGTTGATTCCAAGACTAAATCCTAACAGCATATACATCACAGGTGAAGACGCTGCCTGTTGATTCTTTTCGCCCGACAAGTCTTAAACATTAATAATAAATAAATAAATATTAATATAAATGATTACTCGAAAATATAAAATAAGTAGTTTATAAATTTAAATTTATTTGATTTTTTCACCTTTATTTATTCATTCAATGTTTTATAAATAAAATTTACAAATGTTTTTACATTTTCTAGCTTTTTTTCGTTATTTTCTTATTTTTGTTTTCATCCTCTTTATAGCTCTGTCTACACTATCAAACTTTATGTGACAAAAACGATGTGATTTACCCATATATGGACATGACCTCATATCACTATCATATTTGTGTATCACTACCATATTTGGCCACATCATACCTTTTTTGTCAAACTAGTTTGATAGTGTAGACAGAGCTTAATATCTATATTTTTAACCTTTATAATACTATTATTATACTCGGATTAATATCTATCTACCCATTAGTATAATTATATGTAGTGTCATATTCATATATTTATTTTGTCTATTACTTAACATTGTTTAAAAAAAAATCTGTTTGCTGTGTTTTCTGTATATTTTCTGAACACAATACAAGTATTTGTTCCTGAAACATTATTTTCTTTATTTACAGTATTTATTTATCTGGATTTGTTTGTGATTTTTATTTATTTAATATCTATTTTATTTATATTTTAATATTAGAAATATGCCCTTAGTGGGAAACCGCTAACTTCTCTAAAAGCTCTATTGAAATTGTAACATAAAAATGCGGACAGCTTAAAATAATAAATCGACGTCATCAAAGAAAAGGTCAACTATCCAAACTGAATTGTGGGTAATGATGACATGCATTAAAAAGCGATTACAACAAGTTACTAATAACATTATCTTTTTCATTTTTTGTGATTGTTTGTGGCACTTGAGAAAAAAATTCTTTTTATTTTTCTGTGGTTATTATTTTAAAAGCAGAATTAGGCCATACAACATTTTGTTGTACGGTAATAGTGAAACATCATCCATGGTATTACCATGTTAAGTTCCCAGGAGAATTTGCATAAGTTTTAAATGACCAGATAAGATGAAAAAAGTTATTAAACATTCAGTGCATGAGATATGATAGAGGGTAAAAAAGAAAAAAAAGGTAATGCTTACAATTCAAAACAATTACTGATAAAAATAATGACTAAGGCTCTGTCTACACTATCAAAATATGTGCCCAAATATGGTAGTGATATGCTTAAATATGGTAGAAGTGATATGACATCATTATAGACAGAGCTTTAAAGAGGATGAAAACAAAAAACAAACAAAAACGAAAAAAAGTTAGAAAATGTATAAACATAACGCTGTGATTAAATGAAACATATTTTTAATAACTGTTTTAAATGACAACATGAAAATAATGGTTAAATACACTAAAAGATTTAATGACATCGAGTTATAAGAGAGAGAGAGAGAGAGTATAACTAATCAATGTGAAAGTTTAGGGAATAACCCAAATCATTATCCAATTCTTTAACAAAAATTTGTTTTTATGTTTTCTTAGAGACAATATTGGAAGAATTTCATCTGGTTGTGGAATAGGTATTACATAAAATTTGATTTGATGTTGATCGACTCTTTTATTTGCCTTTTTTGAGTGTTGCATTCTTTCTCAAGAATAGCAGCGTTCCAATCAATGAGGTGATTGTATTGTAGTGCATGATCTGTTATTGCAGATTTTTTTATGATTGATGATGTAGACGATCTTTGAGCCCTGGTTAAAATCCCTCCCGTGTTGTTTTCTGTGTCTGTGCGATGTTCTTTTATGCGTGTTTTTAAAGCCCTCCCTGTTTCCCCTATGTAAGCTTGTGGACAGTTCAAACATTGTGGACACTCAAAAAAGGCAAATAAAAGAGTCGATCAACATCAGAAAACATGGAAAAATCATGAACAGAGATGAAGGAGCCCACGAATTGTCACACATTTATGATCAACTATTGGAGAAGGGGGCACGTCCTTTTGGACCTATTGGTGGCGCTATATCAACTCATCGTCGTCATGGGATTAACAACGCTAGACGATGAAACGCCAGTTGAGAATGAAAACTGATAGGTTTCGAAACATACTGTAAGTTCGCTTATACTATTTTTGGTTGTTCAAAAAGAAATTTTATGTAATTAGAGACAATAATTATGAACAATAATATAATAGCCCAGAGTTCAATTCTACCAGGATTATTAATGGGCACAGCCAAACGCTAGCAGTATCTTGTGACACTGTTTCATGCTACAGTAACTGGGGAAAAAAGATATATGAAATCAACTTTGATTACAACATTTTTGTAGTTTTTATTTAAGTATATTAATAAAAAAAAGTACACAAAATACAAAAAAGATGTCATTTAATGAAAAAAAAAACAAATAGAGATAAAGATGAAATAATAATACAAAAACAAGACAACTTGAGGAGATAACAACAATTGTTTTCTACCTTTTGTTTTCGTTTGGTAAAATCGTTCAGTCATGTTTGAATGCACACTGCCACGTACACTACTTGTATGACTACTTGCAAGGCTAACCGATATCGGCGTGTCCATATCTATAAAACAAACACTAGATATTTTAGCTAGTGTTTAAAGAGAAATTAAAACGTGAACAAATAATGAAATAATAAAACTTTTTGGAATAGGCCATTTCATAGTTATAGTTTGAAAAAGTTATTCATTTTCATCACAACAAAAAATAATAATTCAGGTTTTAAAAAAGATAATAAGCAATTACATTCAACTTCCAGACAATGGGCAAAGTTAAGTTTCTGGTTCTACCCAATTTTAGAAATACGAAGAATAATGTAATGTAATCTAGTATTAGCCCCCAAAAAGCTTGCTAAATTATTGCATAAACAGGTTAAAGAATAAATAAAATAGATTTACTGCAGTAACTATCAAATTTTATGTGACAAAAAATGTGTTGTGCCCATATATGGACATGATGTTGTCAACTCACTACCATATTTAAGCATATCACTACCATATTTGGGTATATCACACTTGTTTAATTAAACTAGTTTAATAGTGTAGATCTTAAGAAATTACATTTAACTTCCCGACAATTTTTGTAAAGAAGGATTTTTTTCTTTGCCCCAATTTTTGGCAAAGCAAAATTTAGAAGCTTATGAGGCAGTCATTGTAATAAAAAAAATGTATGATTATTTTAGAAAAAGCTTTCCCAAATAATTGCATAATCTGGTTAAAGAATAAATCAAATCAGATTTATGATGCAGATGCAGCAGAATCACATTCACATGATCCCTTTAAATTTAAATAATCACCTGGAATCTTTCGTTTTCTAACTGAATCGCCAATCGTGAACTTTGCTGGGCTGATTAACGGGCGTCTCTCCTTTCCAGTGAGGCTTACGGTTTCACTTCCTATGAACAAGAACAAAAAATGTTTGTATTTAAAACATTTTGGTGGCATTAAAGAAACCGCAACTTGCTATAATTATCTTGGTAACAAATTCCGTAGTAAATAGACCAACATTTTTTGCTTTATTTAATTGTGTGCGTAAATGTTTCTAAGCATGTGTCAACTGGCACGTAATATAAAAAATAGAAATTTGGAAGAAGTGCTTTTTGCAATGTGTTGGTCGTTGGTTGGCCCTTCATGGTTCTGGTAGTAGAACGAGTCTTCTCGGATAAGGACTGTAAAAAATATGTCCAGTGTACACATCTAGCTCATGTGCACTTTAAAGAACCTAGAGTACATCTTTCGAGAAGAGTAGGGGCTTACCCCGGTGTATTAGTACATCACAGCCACTGATCATAACTGGGCCCTCTGGAGACCAGTCTTTGATTGAAGAGGTCGCCCAGTATAAATAAAATATTTCAATTTATCTAAATAAATAACAAACAATTCATAAATCATATTTTTGCCTAGTTTGTATGCAAGTATTTCCATAATATTTATCTCTATTTTCGTACACTGTGATTGGATCAAATTTGCGTAGTAATTTAACGGACATTCTGTAGAACTTCTGTAGACTGTGATGTGTACCACAATGCAACACAGTCGAATGCAAACTATATCTGTACCTGGTTTTGCGGGATCATCTCCAGCAAGTGACAGCGATCCCAGCGAGCAATTGAGTGGATCGTCTGTCATCACAGTTACCTCACTAACTTTCTTTTGAACCAAACCATCAACTTCACAACTTGGTATTGAAGAAAAACTACTCTGTCTTGAAATATCTGTGAACACTGGCTGGTTTAATAATTTCCTTTAATAAAGAAAAAATAATGTTTTTGTTTTGTTTATTTTGGTAAATAAAAACGAAATTTTTTTTAATTGGTATAACCAACAGACCATACTTACTGATTTTTAAGAACAATACTGTATTAAAGATATATTGTCCCTCTGAAAAATAATTTTTTGGTTGAATATGCCATAAGGTGATATAATAGTTATTCATTTTGACCAAAAATTGGATCGGCAAAATAAATATTTACCTGAAAAAACTGTAATTTAAAAGCAAAAAAATTGTCTTTCAAACAATGGATTTTGGTTAAATTAAAGTTTATTTTGTCTCTTTATAGGTGAAATCATTCTTTCTTTATTTTTTCTATGGAAAGTTTGATTTTATATTCTTAAATGTTCATGATTTTGGGGGCCAATACATCTTCAAAGTGATTTTTACTGATATGGTTGGCTGAAATATTATATAATTTACCCTCTGCAGTTAATTTTCAGTATTTTGGTTGAAAATTTTTCTTGAAAAAATTTTTTTTTATAAAGTTTGTTTATTGGCCTAAATATAACCCTGAATTTATTTGTTTATTGAAAATCATTTCTAAAAATATATTATATATAACAATTTCACAGAACATAAACATCAAAAAACGTATTAACGCCATAAGTTGTTTATATGACACAACTATAGTTATCTTGACGCATTGATAGTCTAATCTTCTTTATCTAGATTTATCAAACCCTGTTCTGTTATTGCAAAATGTGTATTGTTATTTGTTTTTCATAAGTTCAGAAAAATATTCTCACCAATTAATAACACTTTTAATTTGAAATTTAAGAGAGCTGTAATTTTCTATTTTAGGAAGACAATTTTCAAAAATGTCTTTATATTTTGATAATAGAGTATGTTTATGTGTTTTGTATATCTAGATTATTTAAACCAATTATTCTATTTTAGTTACTGCAGTATCTAATACAATTTGTTTACTCTTTAACATATTTGTGTAAAAGCAGTTTTCAATCAGTTATTTTAAAGAAAATGGAATCATCAAAACTATTTCATTTTCCGTTATTTCTATTGTTGCTAATTTGGAAACGTTGTTGTGTTTGTTTTGTTGTTCTTTTTTAAATGGTGATGGCAAAACGTGAATTAAACACACCAAGATAAGGACCCAAGTAAATCATATATTGGACATGTTTGTTGGTTAAGTTCAAAGGTAAGTAAACACAATACCTTAGTTTCTTATTGTCTCTCTCCATATACAATTTCCTCACAAATACCATCCCTAGCACACAGCCAATAACATCAAACGATATTGTAACAAAAAACTTTTGCTGAACGTCAGTGGGAAGATCCTTTGAAATGACGTACGTCTCTAACTCACTGCGCCATGGAAACGCGCGGAAACCTCTATCAACGATTGTGTCATGGTGTGGAAGAATCATAAGCATCCAATATAATATGCAAATTAGATCAATGATAGTTAACCTGGAAAAAAAAATATATTTTTTCTTTTGAAACATGAATATTAAAAATGAGAGTGTATTATTACAATATATATTGAAACACTCAATGCCTTGAAATTAAGAGGAAAACTTCACTTTTTATGAACGTAAAAAATGTTTTTTCCAACTTCTGTAGTAAACATAACGGTCAATTACTGGAACTGAAGTCTTAATTAAACCAAAAAGATGTAAGTTCACAAAGACACAAGTTTACAAAGAAAACAACACTTTTTAAAAAGTAACAAAAGTTTTTCCATGATCAATCAATATAAATAAAAATTATTGTTAAAAATGTTTAACTCAGAAATCCTTAAAGAAAAAAAAAATATATATTTCACTTTCAATCCCTACACATTTATTCATTCATTTTAAAGATAGTGACAAAATATGCAAATGAGAGCATTGGGGCCCAGAACAAAAAACAAAGATTTAAATAATTATATTGTTTATGGCCGACGTCTGTCGTGAATGACAATGTCATTTAGATTTACATTGAAACTATAAGCCAGGACTGTTTAATGCACCTTGTTGGTCCTAACATTGATCTAAGCTCTAACCAGGCCCAAAGTTGATCTGACGAGAACCGGTGTTTCAACGTGGTAAAGTCGTATAAAATAATTATAAACACAAATAATTATAAATTTGAATATAAATATATATAAAATAAATAATAAAGCAATTAAAAAAAATAATATGGGTTTTAATAAACTCAAGGATCATGTCAAAGTGTATTCTACTACACACCGAACAAAGTGTCTTTTTAATAAGTGTTGAAAGGACAGTGTGGTATAAAACATGAAAAAATAAATAAAACATTAAAATGTTATGTTGAATAGGAGTGACCTCTGAATTGGGGTGTCACAAAGGTCCCTTTCAGTTTGACTGGATAAGGCCTTTTTCTTGCATCAGTTAAAAAATACATTCCATAGAGGAGATGTTAATTTGAAGCTGAAAGGAGGTAAAATTCCTGAAAATTGATACAGGCATTTCATTGTAAACTGTAAGCTAATATGCTAATCTGTAATCAACAACCAACTCATAACAAAGCAACCCGAGTACAGTGCATATCTCATACTGAACTCTGGTGTACAAACAATGGGTTTGTTAAAATGTAGAACACCTATTCAGCATTG
Source organism: Antedon mediterranea (assembly GCF_964355755.1). Lineage (NCBI taxonomy): Eukaryota > Metazoa > Echinodermata > Crinoidea > Comatulida > Antedonidae > Antedon > Antedon mediterranea. The sequence continues at coordinate 32,952,555 of NC_092672.1, forward strand.
ATTTGGAGTGACAGCTAAGGTTGTGTTCACAAGTCTAGATTAAGGCTGGCATATCATGTCTTGGAGTGACAGCTAAGGTTGTGTTCACAAGTCTAGATTAAGGCTGGCATATCATCTGAAGATGTGTTGACACGGTGTAAAGCTCTGTCTACACTATCAAACTTTATGTGACACAAAAATGTGACGTACCCAGATATGGACATGATGATGTCATATCACTACCATATTTTAAAATATCACCATATTTGGCACATCACACTTTTTTTTGTCAAATTAGTTTAATAGTGTAGACATAGCTTAAGGCTGGCATGTCATAGAGTAACAGCTAAAGATGTGTTCACACGATGCAAGTCTAGAGTAAAGCTGGCATATCATGTCTTGGAGTGACAGCTAAGGGTGTGTTCCCACAGTGTAAGGCTAGAGTAAGGCTGGCATATCATGTCTTGGAGTGACAGCTAAGGGTGTGTTCCGACGGTATAAGGCTAGAGTAAGGCTGCCATATTATGTTGTTTGTATATTTACTCAAGGCAGTGGCGTTGTAAACACAACACACTAGCCCATATTCTTGGCATTTATGATAGCTAATGCCAGAAACGAATGCCGTTCAAATGACAATTTTTAATTGCGGTTTACCTCACTTAACTACTTTCACCATGCCTGAATGTACCCTAGTCCACGAAATCAACTCCATACTTGTAATCAAACCTTTTATAAAGTAAAGCACTCAACCGTTGGAGATTTTTTTCAAACTTTACCATTATTATTTAAACTGCATTAAACATATTTTCAAATAACAGTAAAAATATCCTAATACTATGGCAAATTCATAAAGTAAAATGTTAGAATGTTTTGGAAGACGAATAATATTTACTACTTGACAATACTTTACCAAAAATAGCCAAAGAACTGTTATTAAACAAAGGGAAGACATGAAATATATACAGTCAATGGACTGATGTTAAAACATCCGCTGGAGCGACCAATTTATTTGTAATATCAGATTTGTACACGTTTACGGGAACGATAATACTCGTAAAAAAAATGTCATAGAACATCACAATTTCTCGGAATGGTGCTGAATAGATGCACCTACACAATAATCTGAATATAACTTCTGTTTCTTTATTTTATTGTAGAAAGTATCAAAATCCTATTAACAGTCACTGTGGTGATTTGATTGAAAGTATAGGTATGACACGCCATGAATGTCAAAACCATTAAAAAAATGTTAAACCGTAGACCCCTCTAGCACATTATATTTTCTTTGTGTAAAAAAAAATGAAAACCGAAACTAGAAAGAGTGACAGAAAAAAATAAATATAGAAAGTGATTATTAATATCAAATTTTTAAAGAATTGATGAATGCATATTTACCAGAATGTAGTTAGTCTCAGTCTGGGATTATACTGTACTAGAATTGCATGAAAATGGAATTTGTTAAAATGTTGTGTCCAAATTTATCCTAAATTACAATCGAGTATGGGATAATACTCAGTAAAATAGGTGAATTGATAAATATCTATATACCTTACAGGTTTTCTTGATAGAACGGCTAGAATACTTATTACAACTGTGCATACATTGATACTCAAGGATGCATGGTTCTTATCTGAAAGAAAAAACAAAAGGCGAATTTATCATGTTTTCCCCTAGAAATCTGAACTGTGCTTTTGCATACATGCCAACATCTGAAGTTCTAAAAATGGGAGGTGATATTTGTTTAAAAACAAAAACACTGCCCTTTATTTATTATCAAGACCAGGAGGCGATCCCAGTGTGACAAACAATATCGCTTGGTGGCTATTTGAGGGGAAACCCCTTCCATTTGAGAAAAAAATAATAACTTATGACCGCTTAAATATTGTAAATTGAAAAGTGTTTTTTTTAAATTAATTTTTAATATATTATTAATAGTATATTGCAATAACATTAATATACATGAACATTTCGGTTATCTTTTTAATCTGGGGAAAAAATTTTGAAAACCAGGAGCATGATGTTAGGCCGGGAAACAAGCCCAACGTACGGGAGTCTCCCGGAAAAACGAGAGCATGATGTCAGATCATGAGACGAGTCCAAAATATGGGAGTCTCCAGCCCAAAATGGGGTGTTGGCATATACGCATTCGTGCAGTGAAAAGTGGCCAATATTCTTACCTACAATAGTTTTCAAATATAATTGTGTTCTAAATGCTGCAACATCTAATATTATTAAAATAACCAGACAAAGTAGTACACACCATCGCAGGACAAACGGTAGTCGACGTGGTATTTGCTTTTTGGATGTAAAGTTCTAACAAAATAGAAAATAACAAAACAAACTGAATGGCACATGAAGTGCATTTGTCAACATTTACAAATTGTAGTTACAGTACAACCTTCATTTTACGTACCCTGGATTTTACGTACGCCTAAAATAACTGATGATGTCATCATTTTCTTACATTGAGGGTGCAATTTAACAACAACAAAGCATAATAAAAATGGCTGTGTGAGGAATTCTGCTGTGTGAGACAAGCTACTCACGTGCATTCCCCTACAGCAGCGACTGTTTTTATTGATAGAAAATACAAGAACATTGATATTTTAATTTACACTTTATTTAAACATCGCACAGCCTGTATATACTGTACTTTTTTAGTTAGGCCTCACATCTTGCTAGGCCTGCTAGTGACCACCTGCATGCTGTACAGTAAAGTAGGCAAACACGGTAGCCTTACAGTAGCTACGATCTCTACGTATTTGGGGTCAATTTAAGGTCAACCTTGATTTTACGAATCCTGTGTTTTACGTACGCCTTTCGGTCCCATGCCGTACGTAAAATGAAGGTTCCACTTTACTATGTTTATAAGATGTTTAAAATTAGTGGAGAACAGACTGTATACAGTAGAACACATGGTTGCGAAACTTCTATTCAGGGGACACTTTCCCGTGAAATAAAAAATTAAATGGGAAATAATATGTTTAAAACCACGACCAATCACTATCCAAGGGACACCATTTAATAAGGATACAATTGTTTAATGTTTGGTCCAAAAGGTGTCACTTTAATAAGGGTTCTGCTGTATATTCTGTTACTTAACTTTAAATGGATAATTTAAAGAGACACTTTCTTGTAAAACAAACAAGAGAAATAACGTTTAACATTATGACCAACTTCTATCCAAGGGACAGTCCTCAAAAAGGGTACATTTTTTAAAAATGTTTGGTCCTGAAGGTGTCCCTTTAAAGGGGGGTTTGGGGCGTTACAAATCACACAGAAGATAATTATGAAAAAGAGGCGTGGCATTATGGATTTACCTTAAACTGCATTAGTCTCTTCCCCAGCAGACTTCTCTGAACCCAGTCATCAACATTTTTTAGTTTTCGTTGAGTCTGGAGTTCACAGCCTAGGCACAATTGGTAAAGACTGTCCAAATGTGCCGAATATTCTTCAATTTCATAATCAAATGTTTTCTGAAATAAACAACAAATTATAAAATACAATGTTCTGAATTACAATTTTGTAATTTAAAGCTCTGTCTATATCATCAAACTTTATGTGACAACAAATGTGATGTGACCATAATGATGTCATCATGTCACTACCATATATGGGCACATTACACTTTTTTTGTCAAACTTGTTTGGTATTTACATGTGAAATATTTTTATTTACATGTGAAATATTTTTTAATATTTTGGCAAATTTTACTGGCCTTTTGTTCAAACATGCACATAAGTCTAAAGCTTTATCTACACTATCAAACTTTATGTGATCAAATATGATAGTGATATGGTATCATCATGTCCATATATGGGCAAATCACTTTTATTTGTAACATAATGTTTGACAGTGTAGACAGAACTTAAACAAGTCTTTTGGGACTATTGACATGATTTGAACCCAGGAATACGAGATCAGCATCTAACCACCAAGCTACACCACTCCATGCAGAAATTGTTATTGTCTAATTATATTGGATTCTCTTTATTGATCAAATTGTTACTCTGAAACATGTATTATCATACTTTTTACTGATCGTACAGTATTTCATTTATAATCTCCTTGTTTTTCTATATGTATGTATGGAGTGAGTGCAGAATCTGTTAGGGCTTTTAGCCTATTCTCATTCCTGGTTATTTTTACATTGATGACCGAATAAATATCATTATTATTTATATATTGTTTAAGGATTTGCTTAGAAACACGTGATTTCGAGGAGATACAGTAGCTCTTTTCAAAACAAACCACTTAAATAAGTTTATTACTGCACAACTGCTCTAGAGGGCGCTTTACTTGTTTACCTCATCATCAGGTACAAACATGGCAAGTTGTTGAACCTTAAGTTGTTGGTTTTGGTTACATTGATCACAGAGTATGTTGTTGAACCTTGGGTCGTCGCTAGTAGCCTTGGAGTTGCGAGCAAAAACACCTTGGTTGAACTCTGCGTAGTATTGTGATGGGATTGGTTTGTTGTAGTTTCCTTCCTGTAGAAATAGAACATTATTATAACACACATGATTTTATTCTTGCAATTTGAGTGGTCAATTATGCATCACATTGGAATTAGTCCTATCTGATGATGACCTATGGTCAAAAGTACTAGTACAATAAATATTTCATTTTGAGGCAGAAACAAGAACTGTTTTATTTTTATTCATGATCCTGCCTGTGCAGCACCTACTTCTTGATAGTCCTATCTTATCTAATTTTTGATAATTAACATACTCTAAAGCTCTGTCTACACTATCCAACTTTATGTGAGATGCTCATATATGGACATGATGATGTCATATATCACTACCATATTTGGGCATATCACTACCATATCTGGTCACATCACACTTCTTTTCTCAAACAAGTTTGATAGTGTAGACAGCGCTTAATGCACCTTTAGGAGAGAACAAAGTGTTCCCTGAATAAGGATTTTCTGTGATGGTTCCACAGAAGTGTCACTTTAGGGGTCTCCCCTGAATAACAAATGTTCTAAAGGAGGGTTATTCTCTATTTTTTTTCTTATTCGTTTCATGGGATATAGGAGTAACCCAAAGAACGGGTTTTTTACTTTAGTTTCAAGCTTGGCATTTTCAAATGAGCTATCATACTTAGCATAAGACTGGATTGTAATATATGTTCTTTTGTAGATTTATAAAGTCTTTGATGACTTATTATCGATTCACCAGTTTTATGAGCATGTGTAGTAGTCTGTTATGCTCTACTGATTTTATTGCAAATTAAAAACTAACCCTATCAAAACCATTGTACTGGTTACAGTGTAAACAGTCCCAACAGTTGGCGTTTCCTGCTGGCACACTGGAGTTAACATTGCAGAACCAACAATTCACGATTACTTCTCTCTTTCTGAAACAAAAATCATCTACTGTAAATGATCAATCAATATACAATGTAAAAAGTGCCTCTGCTAACTATGCAATGTTAAGCTCTGTCTACATTTGACAAAAAAGTGTGATATGCCCAAATATGGTAGTGATATGCCCAAATATGGTAGGGATATGACATTATCATTTATAATGGGCATTTAACATTTTTTGTCACAAAAAGTTTGATACTTAAGTGTAGATAGAGCTTACAAGCGATAGAAAAACCTTTTTTTAATTGAATTACAAGTTGGATGTACTGTGTATCTTCAGTTTATTTTTGCATCGCATTTTGAGGTTAAACCACAAAATTTACTCACTATTATTAAAACTCTGATAGAAACGAGCTGAGTCACTAATATTGGTACACTCCCCGTTTCCTTACAATTAAAACAATTTAAAAATAAACACTTACCTTTTAAAACGTCGCCATATGACAAAGCTAATGAAGATTACCAGAAATAATCCTGAGAAGATATGGATTGTATGCTGGCGAAATGACATCCATTCTTTCTATATGAATTAATAAGTTTTTAAAAAAAATGTTACTGAGTTAAAAGAAAAAATGAAGTAATAATCTCCACATGTTTACTCCCCATAAATAATTGACACCTCTCCAAAATTAACATTTTGTATAATAACTTAATCATTAATGTCCTTTCTTCAGTTTCTCAAAACTGCAGTTTTTTTAAGCCATTTAAAAAAAAATGTTTTAATAATTAGCAATATTTATCAATATAATAATAATAATAATAAAAAAATAATAAAAAAAACTAAAAAAAAAATAAAATATTTATCAATATATTTAATTAATGCTGTCTACAAATACAATTACATTATTCCAGTAAATATCGATATAATACTACGTAACTATCCTACTATTAACTATGCTCAGCAGCAAGTTTTACTCAGGATATTCGGATCGGGTGCTTTGGTTGGACAAAGACAAGGGCGACATGCATGGTGCATCACGAACAGACAGTCGCGGTCGTTGTGCAGTTTCCTTGCCTGAAAATTACCACTGAATGTTGGCCTAGGGCCTAGCCTTGCTAGAGGCTAGACAAGGCCGTAGCCTAGGCAAACACATAAGTTGTCTTACCTACCATATTGTTTCTAAGTTTAAATTCGTCAATCCTGAACACGGAATTCAATATTATTTACGCCTTTTGGCCTGTTTAGAATAGAAAGTAAAATATTCATTCAAACGTACATGTTCGATTCCGAAAAAAAAACCTCCATGCCTCAGTGATTCCGCCCTCTATAGTTTGATTTGCGCGATCGATTTAGGGAATCGATTTTTTTGTATTGGAAATTATCATACAGATACAAAATAATGATCTGACCGTAAATATTCACCCATCATGCCAATCACTACGGAAATGCCTCTCTTGTGGTGGTGGTGGTGGTCTAAACAAATTGTACAAACAACACTTCCGTCCGACCCAACAGAATTTGTTAGTAGGAAATTAATTTCCTATGCCTAGACAAAGAATCGAATTCATTTGTATACTGACGAGGTCAACCTGACGATAAAACGCGAATTAGTAGACACAGAAAAATACAATTAGGCCTAACTACCAAATGACAATGGTAATAGCAGGGAGTTGAAAATATAATTATTTTTTTCACCTCCCTGGTAATAGACTATTCCTTAATCAATTCGATTACGAAGTCATTGAAAAGGCGCAGATCATTCTTGTTCGCAATCATATATAATTGTTTGCAATATTGAAGAGATGAAAACACTAATAATGAAGAGTCACAACACGAACAATGAATAAATACATAAATAATTATGAAATTACAAACACGATTTTTTAAAATTTTAATAAAATTTGAAAAAAAAGTAAGTAATTTTTTATTTTAAATCAGTACTCGTTTTCTACAAGTGGTAAAATGAAGAACTTTAGTAGGCCCACTGAACACGTAAACGTAAATTTAAACATTACGGAGAATTTGGGTGTGAGGGACAGCCCGGTGGATACGCATCTGTTTTATATTACTTTCTGTATAAAAACGTTCAAATTCTAATTACTCAATCAAGCTAATTGTACAAAATAGTTTGATTTTGACGAATTATTATGCGTTTACATTTAAGAACTATTATAGATAACAAAGGCTGTCCATATTTGTTCTGTAATTATCTCATGAAGTTGTCTTAAACCGTAGAATATGAAGAAATAAATCTCCCATCAATAGATCAATCATCTACTACTGGAAATAGAATTAACTGCACAAATCGAACTAAGTAATTGGGTTGTCACGTGATTCAGATCGAGAAGAACAACTTGTGGAGTAGGTAGTTGGAGAAATGCAAATCATATTATATTATAGACCATAGGCCTGTTGTTGGTTTTGTATAACAGTAGGCCTACAATAGGAAGGTTTCGATTTGACATAGGCCATGTATACGCGTTGTAGGCTATTATTTAATATGTCGAGTAATCGAATGAAGGCGCAACGCAGTGTCCCCACATGCGCACAATAAATTAACATAGCTTAAAAGTAAGTAGTAGTCTATCCTTCTTAGCTTCATGTACCATGGTATTACATAAATTTGGCATTAGCCTACATATTCGAGAGTTTGTTCCAAAAATTGAGTAGGACGATAAAAATGAAATATAGGCAGAATAAATCAACATTCGATATACTATATTATAGTGAACATGGACGTAAGCAACAACCAAGTACAATATATTGCATCCGGATCGTGCTCGTAAATTATAATTACCTTTTTTAAAAATGACATCAAAAACATTTATTTTTTTTTTTATTTAATCGGTATAAAAATACTCAAAATACAACTCATAGTTGAAATGAAGAGCTTACATATGAAAATGATAATTCACATAAACAAAGTTAAACGAAGAAAAAACACATTAAAGCCTATGAAACAGTAATAATTAATGTATAATTCGTTAAACTTAAAATTACTATAAAAAATGCACAAATTCTTAAATATATACAATTTTAAAAAATAGAGACTAATATTAATAATCACATTATTTTTATACACCAATAAAATATATGTAAAATTCATTAAACTAAAAGTACAATAAAAATTGCACAAAATTCAAATTCAAAGGATGATATTAATAATTACAAATTCTTATATTATATTTACAAATTTAAAAAATTGAATCTTATAAATCACATTTTTATAGTCCCATAAGTAGTTACAAAACAATACTCTTCGAAATGTCTTTAAAGGTTAATTGTCCAAATCTATTCATTATTTAAGAGTCCAATAACAGTTGGAATTGTTGATGCAGCAAGTCTTTTAGTCCGACATCGTGGCACATCAAACTTATTAACTTTACGCAAACACCTTGTCGGCTTTTCTTTTTCAGGGATCCATTCCTTAAAGCGATCCGACTTTAGCAGCCCCTTTCCAAAGTTATAAAGAAGAACCTGACGTCTATGCAGCAATGTCTTTAACTTGAGGGTTTCAAGTGATTTTGCGTAACTAACATAATAAAATAAAAATAAATAATAAATATTTGTGACTAAATGCCATACGTCCACGGTTGATTGTTCTTGTTCTTTTTCGATCGGTCACGAATAATATAGTAATAATGAAGATGATATTATTATATGAAAGAAATTGTCTGAGGTAATAATATGAAATTGCCTGAAACGCATTAGCAATATCTCCATTAAATTCTGAATAATTTCTCCCTTTCAGTTATTTTTTTACATTCATTAAAAACTCAAAATAGCCTTCATGTATTCAATGTGTACATTAAGGCATGTACGTAACGTAATTAATTAGGCTTTGGCCTCCGCGTTCTTGATTTGCGACGTGTGCCTTAGCTTGATAATTTGAAACTCTATTTTTAGACCATTTGTTTTTCTAATTAGGCCTATATGTAAAGTCCGCTTAGACCACCAAATCTATAGGATACTGGACCATTATTTTACTGACACAAGTTCCACTATAATCGGTTCGAACGTAGATCTAAAGCTCTTATCTATTCACTATCAAAGTTTATGTGACAAAAACATGGTGTGCCCATATATGAACATGATGATGCCATATCAATACCATATTTGGGCAAATTGAGTTTAGTTTTTTTTTCAACCGAAGAAACCCATGAACGGAATTTCAGGAAAAAAATCACTGTTCGAAAATCCATGTGCATTTTTTTAAAGCGAAAGATTATTTAGAGGGTAGGGTCAGTTAATAGGCCTAATGTATTGAGCGATCTCCGTACACAGCGTGTAAAAACAACTTAGGCCTAAATACGTTTATTTAGTAATATACGATGCTCGCCGCCAGTGGTGTCTAGATTTCTCCAGGAATGTTAGCACATGTATCTACTACTAGTAGCATAGACCTAACCTTACATGATACAGGGACCACATGTGATATATATATATATATATACTGTATGTGTGTGCTCTCCTATTGGATTTTAGCAAAGCGTATGATATGATTGACCACCACATTTTAATTAGAAAGTTAAAGAACATAGGTATCGACGAAGTTCTTGTAGCATGGATTCAAGCTTTTCTTGCAGATAGAAAACACAGAGTGAAATTGAAGAATGTCTTCTCACCGTGGCTAAAACCAAACGGAGGAATCCCACAAGGATCATGGCTTGGTCCAATCCTGTTTGTTGCCTTCATTGATGACCTCCAGGTCGATCTGCCGCTTATGAAATATATGGACGATACCACCTTTTACCAAAGATATAATAAGAACTCCGAGTGCAAAATTCAAGATAGTATGAACAGCATATTTAAATGGTGCGAAGAAAATGGTATGAAACTGAATGAGAAAAAATCGGTTGAACTGCGCATTACATGTAAGAGAACACCAACTGAGTTTGACCCAATCACTGTGAATGGATCTGAAGTCAAGTGTGTTGAGCATGCAAAGTTACTAGGTGTCAATCTTGACCGTAAATTGTCGTGGCAGACGCATGTTGACTGTTTAACCAAGCGCGTTGTACCAAGGTTGTTTTTTCTTAAGAAACTCAAGAGGTCTGGCCTAGATAGACTGGAACTGCTCCGATACTATCAAGCAGTGATACGACCAGTTCTCGAATATGCCTGTGCTGTTTGGTCTCCGAGTTTATCCAAAGCACAATCTGACCAAATCGAACATGTCCAAAGAAGAGCGTGTAACATAATATGCCCCGATGGTACCTCGTATGCTGATACCCGCAGATACCTTAACATCATCACTCTATCTGAACGCCGCGAGAAGTTGTCAAGAAAATTCTTTGATAAAATGAAAAAAGAAGATCATATATTACACTCTCTCTTACCTAAACCTCCCACACACAACCATCAGCTCCGACGCGCGCGTTAGATCGTTCACCCTCCCCAAAGTCCGGACACAACGAACAAAAAACTTCATTACTTTCCACGGAGTTTTCAATGATTGGTGAATGATCAGTAACTGAGTTATGATAAGCAAATTGTGAACCTCTATTGGTTTGTGTTACTGGATGTACTATGATGGCCATTGAAAGACTGATTTGTGGACTATGATATATTTTAGTATTACTTGTTTGGACTGTGTTATACTATGTGTTTACATATTTACTATTATATTTATATCAACTTCATCACTGCTTACTTGATGCAATAAAGGAAATAAATAATAATAATAATACCATATATTCCAATTATATTATTGTATTTATGTGGAGATGTACATCACTAAATAGGTAAAAGTGTGGAATAATACTTGTTTAAAGATATAAAACTATTATATCCGGGAAACTGTTATATTAAACATTGAAAGAAATATCTTGTCCCCACCAATAAACCCCATCCGAGCCCTCTTCCCCACACGGAAAATAGCAAAAGCTAGGTAAGATAAACACTTAGAGTTCTTAACGATGAACAATTTCCTATAATTCCGAAGCAGGTACTAAAATAAACATGCAATACGGTACATCACTATTTCCGGATTGTTGTCTATATTCCACGTAACTGATGGGGACAGGTTAATGAGAGTTTCTGAAAAAAAAAGATATATTGTTTATGGTTGTCATGGGAACAAAATTCGTTGCGTATGTACAATGCTGAAAGCTGAATAATGAGAAATTAAAATCAGTGAATGCGAAGTGATGAACTACAGAGAGCTATCTACCACGGTTGCGTGAGCAGTGACCACCATTCGGCAGCAGCAGTAAGTGCAAAAAGTGTCATACAAAAAAGGTAAGAAGATTCCAATTGTTTTATATGCTCCGAAGCTCTATTATTGATTCTCAGTGTTTTAAATGATGACATGCTATTACTATAATGTTTTATTTCTATATGATTTTTTTTTTACATTTTGGAGCAAGATCAGTTAATTCTGTTCAGGCCTGCCTCATGATAACATATGAATAAATAGTATTATAAATAAAAAGATAAAGCTTTCTTTTCTTCATTGTTAAACCTCAACTGTGACTTCCATCCACCCACATTTAATATATGTTATGTAAATGTAAATGATATATATATATATATATATATATATATATATATATATATATATATATATATAAATGAGTGGAAAAAAATTAATAAACGAAACGAAATAAAACTACAATGTAGGCCTACTGTTAAGGCCAATTTTAGTACACAGACGAGCGGTAACGGTAATACAAATATAGAAATCTAGGCCTATATTATATATTTATATATATTCCTTTGAAGGTTTGCATGACGATATCAAATGCATATTGATCGTAACGTCGAGAAACTCAACAGTTCTTTTCAGAACTAATATAGGCCTACGTGGTGTACCGCAAACTTTATATATATTATTCCATGACCATTTACACCCAACGCGCTAAAATAGATACAGATTCTACGTCGGACAAGCTACGCGGTTTTCCGTTACCTCTTATCTGTGTAAATGTGTCTTTACCTATAATTTCCACCAACATATTATAGGGTATTTCTTCATAAAGCTTGGTTCCCATACTAGAACGCAACGCAACAACGTATTGACACAAAGTGATGTATTACGTAATCACAAGTGGGAACCGACGACCGGCAATATGCTGCAAAAATCGCAGGTTTTATTTTACACAGGCGGGGGAAAACACAGTGATTAGAAGGGCTATTTCTTACGTTGCGTAGATGGCGTTACGTTGCGTCGCCAGTGGGAACCAAGCTTAAAGCTAGTGTAGTGTACATTAGTTAGCGTACATTAAAAGAACGTAAAATATCAAAATCACTACTCTGTGTCTAAAAAACGTCTTTTGTTACATTATACATTAGAAATCTATATGGAACATTATACCAACTATAATTAAACCACAGAAAATCAAGAAAAATCATTGTAAAAATACATGTACAGTACAATTATATGCTTTTATTACAAAATGCTTTTACTAATAATAGTTGCAATCAGATATCAGATATTGTAGAATTAAATTTACGACTATGCTAATACTAACTTCAATTAATAATGTTTGTTAACCGCAAAGATCAAAGTCTCCACTACTACACGATCCAACAAGAAGAAATAATGTAAAAATAAGCCTAAAGCTTGGTTCCCACTAGAACGTAACGCAAGTACGTAAACACAACGTAAGCGTGTTGACCAATGACAAGCGAAGTTATAGACAGTTAGCAATCACAAGCGAATAAGCCATCGCTTGTGATTGGTCAATTCACTTGCGTTGCGTTACGTCCTTGCGTTGCGTCGCTAGTGGGAACCACGCTTCCAGCTTGGTTCTCACGAAACCTACGCAACGTAAGAAAATTCCCTTCCGATAAAGGTGTTTGTCCCTGCCTGCGTGAAATCAAATCTGCATGTTTGCAGCACTGGTTGCGTCGTCGGTTCCATTTGTGATTACGCAATTCAGCACTTTGCGTCCTCAAAACATTGCTGCGTTGCGTTACGTTGCGTCGCTAGTGGGAAAGACGCTTAAACAATCTGCAATATTGTTTATGTGGTGAGTGTATCTGTGAGAAGCAAATTACAGTAGAATTTACCTCTTGTGGGAACGAGGGGCAACATATTTCTAACACATACGCAAAGTTAAGCTCTGTCTACACTATCACACTTCATGTGACAAATGAATGTGATGTGCCCATATGGACACAATGATGTCATATTACTACCATATTTGGACACATCACCACCATATTTGGGCACATCATTGTCAAACTAGTTTGATAGTGTAGACAGAGCTTTAGGATGACTGGTGCGTTTGATACTCAAGGATAAAAGGTCTACCATATTACATTATTCTAAATCGAAGTGCACCAAAAACCACCGAGAATACAAAATAACGATTTGTAGATTTTTGTAGCAAAGTTGAATACTTATATAAACATACGGAAAAGTAAACGATCGTTTTGTAAGGTCAATTTTGACATTGATGAATGGTTTGACATTTATACTTTTATTTTCAGTAAAGCATTTTATTTGGTCTGTGTAAACCTCATTTATTATCATAAGAAACGATTGATTTGATAGAATTGATTAGAAAAAACAATTTTAACGTAAAAAAACAATGTTAACGTAATACATGGATTTTATGTAAATATTGATCCTTCTCTTTCCCCAAACAAATTAAAATCGTTATCTATGTATTAATTATGTAAATAATTTATCAAACTTATTATCGAAATATCTATTATAAATGTTACAAATTAATATAGAATTCGACCATGACGATACAATATGCTCTGCCTGAACTATATCAAACTTTTTCTTTTCTTTTATTACTAAATATATAAATATAAATAATAATATAAATATATTCATTTCATAATATTCATAACTTAACATATAAAGTCTTCTTTTAAAAATGTTCTTAACACATTCACTTAGCGAATTAATTTCTTAGCGTATTCATTTTCTTATAAATTATTAATTTCTTAACATAATCATTTTAGCTTACCTTTCTTAACACAATTGAAATTTTTGCATATTTATTACTTAACATAATCATATTTTAGCATATTCATTTCTTAAGCAAAATCATGTTAGCATATACAATGCTTAACGCAATTCATATTCTAGCATATTCATTTCTACTATCAAACTTTATGTGACAAACAATTGGATGTGTCCATATAATGGACATCATGATATTATATCACCATATTTAAGCAATTACTAACTACCATATAAGGGGAAATCGCACCTTTTTTCAAACTAGGTTGATAGTGTAGATAGAACTTAAAGAAACTAGTGCGTTTCATTTGGTTTGACATTTCAAACTGATAGTTTCAAAGGACATATAGCTTGGGTTTACTTAATTAGCCCAACAATGCTAATGTTATTTTTTTATTTATTTTTTAATTTTTTTTATTTTATCATATAATACATTACAAAGGAAAAACATAATCAAATAAAAAATTAAAATAAAAAGCAACAAACAAAAACAACAAAGATATCCATCTAACAAATTAAATAAAGGTTCATAAAAATTATTCTACTCTCTAACCATTTCATATTTGATTTATAAATTCTTCTAATTTTATCCATTTTCTATTAAAAATACTGTCCTCAAAATTTTCTGTTTCTGTTTCATAAAACCTTTTTAACTCGTTCATAACCATTTGCTAATGTTATGTTGACTGCAAGTTAATCTTATAGACTGAATATGCTTGTTTTATTTTGTAGTAAAAATTAATGATATGATAACAATAAAAATATGCGACAACGCAGGATCTGAAAGATATATAATTATATCTATATTAACTATCAAATCAAACATTTTTTTTCTCATTTAAACGGGAAAAATTTCCCTGGAGGATTTCCTTTAATAATGGTATTTACTTAGGAGATTAATTTTATTTTTTATTTTAAGGTTGTTTTTTTTCTTGTAATTGGTGAATATTTTCACATCACACATTACGAATTCCGGTTTATTTAACGTTAAACCTGAATAAGTAATAGACTAAAATAATGACAGTCAAGAGATTCCATTATCTTACTAAATTCAGACGAACATTTAAAATTATTAAGATGATTAACAATTTTCTATTATTGTTTTTGCCTTGTTTTGTCTCACGAATTTCTAATTTTAAATATTTTATTATTTTTCTCTTGATTGAAATGATTGTTATATGAGTACGGTATCATGTCTAAAGAGAATCTGCAGTTCCTTGTCTCCTGAATACTAACTTTTCCTACATTTCCACCATCTCCTCTTTTTAAAATACGTGATGTCAATGCTTTTCGACAAGCCAGTTTATTGGCTGAATGGTAAGTAAGGCAATCTAACGACAAGACACTGAGCTCTGCTTGCCAAGATAGGAACTCGTAACAGTCCTTTGATCTTATGTCTGGCTGCGACAAATACCCAAAGTACTGTACTATGTACACATTCTCCGCGGTGCCTGTTTAAGGCAAGTGGAACTGATCGTGTTGCAGCCACAGATAAAATCTTTGATCTCCGGAGCTATCATATTGTTAGATTACCTTGGTTAGTGCAAGCTTACGTAAGAGAGATAAACATTATTTAGAGGTTCAGTTAGTATTAGGTGATTGACTTGCAATAGTGGCATATGTGTTTTATGGATGGGAATGTTACCTCACTTGACACGAAACACAGCCCTGCAGTTTATAGTCTCTAGACCTGACACCGTAAGAGACGCTTTAATATGTTACTCTAAATATTTACACTGTATCATTGCTGCCTCAATAAAAAGAAAATTAGATTCTGATTGTAATTAGTTCTCATAAGTTATTAACTTGCAATAAAAAAAAATCGAACGTAAGAAACAATTTGTTGATAAATTGACATAAAGATAGTATAATACAGTAGTAGTATTGATTCAATTGATTGGCAGAAAATTCACCAATGTTGATACCAATTTTGATAAACAATAGTGTATTGTTTGTTTAGATTTTATTTTTGTTGAATAGTTATGTTGCTGAGTGATTCACATTATTTTTTGGATGTTTTTATGTTTTTCAGGAGAGAGCCTTTATTTTATTTTCGGTGTATTTAATGTTTTTTACAATAGAAAATTTTCTTCCCCTACCCCGCCATTCGCATGACAAAGACCAAAAAATGCAAACACAAACGGTCTTCTTACAACCATTTTTTTTTTTTTGTATATTGTTATTGAAAAAATGATCAAAGGAATGAAAGATTCTGATATGATTTGAAACGAAACCACCATACCACAACTTCCAAGTCGATCTTTTGTACACATTTTTATATAGGCCTATTCTGTTCTTTTTTGTTGCATCTATACTGGCTACTGAAATATATACCTACCAAATTAAACATAATTTTTATTTATTTCCTTTTTTTTTATCATGTCCTAATTTTTTTTAAATTTAATTACTTTTAGATGTTTATCAACATTGTGTTCCTTAGCATTATGATTTCCAGTTTTGAATCGACAGCCCAGGAAATTGGTAAGTTAAAAAGTATGTTATAAGTTTAAAATGCCGAATATACTGTAGAATCATTGTTCAGTAATTTCGACCAATGAGCGATGAAGCAGAACGAATGTTGTGAAAAAAGCAAACGTTTTTAAAACTTAGTGCGTTACATGAGCGATGAAGCAGAACGAATGTTGTGAAAACCAAACGTTTTTAAAACTTGGTGCGCTACATGAGCGATGAAGCAGAACGAATGTTGTGAAAGAAGCAAACGGTTTTAAAACTAAGTGCGCTACATGAGCGATGAAGCAGAACAAATGTTGTGAAAGAAGCAAACGGTTTTAAAACTAAGTGTGCTACATGACTGAACGAATGTTGTGAAAAAGCAAACGTTTTTAAAATTTAGTGCGTTACATGAGCGATGAAGCAGAACGAATGTTGTGAAAAGCAAACGTTTTTTAAACTTAGTGCGTTACATGAGCGATGAAGCAGAACAAATGTTGTGAAAGAAGCAAACGTTTTAAAACTTAGTGCGCTACATGACCGATGACGCAGAACGAATGTTGTGAAAGAAGCAAACGTTTTTAAAAGTTAGTGCGCTACATGAGCGATGAAGCAGAACGAATGTTGTGAAAAGCAAACGTTTTTTAAACTTAGTGCGTTACATGAGCGATGAAGCAGAACGAATGTTGTGAAAGAAGCAAACGTTTTTAAAACTTAGTGCGCTACATGACCGATGAAGCAGAACGAATGTTGTGAAAGAAGCAAACGTTTTTAAAAGTTAGTGCGCTACATGACCGATGAAGCAGAACGAATGTTGTGAAAGAAGCAAACGTTTTTAAAAGTTAGTGCGCTACATGAGCGATGAAGCAGAACGAATGTTGTGAAAGAAGCAAACGTTTTTAAAACTTAGTGCGCCACACGAGCGATGAAGCAGAACGAATGTTGTGAAAGAAGCAAACGTTTTTAAAAGTTAGTGCGCTACACGAGCGATGAAGCAGAACGAATGTTGTGAAAGAAGCAAACGTTTTTAAAAGTAAGTGCGCTACATGACTGAACGAATGTTGTGAAAAAGCAAACGTTTTTAAAAGTTAGTGCGCTACACGAGCGATGAAGCAGAACGAATGTTGTGAAAGAAGCAAACGTTTTGCCAACTACAACTTCGTTCGTCTATTTTACACGGGTTAATAAAATAGAGCAATTCTCGTTAAATCGACGCTTATAAGTAATATCAGCATAATTTGCTGTCTATCCCTTTTGACAACGAAAACGTCATTTTTAATGTTAATTAAACTAGGTTAATTAAAGATACCAATCATCGGAGTTGAATATAATGATTGTGTTCATTATATTAGACGGAGTTCACATTTTCGAGCGGCGTATTATAACCTTTGGTTTTGGAACGCCCGATAGATCACTAATTGAGTACCCCTAATAATGAGCAATTTATTTCCAAAACAAAAGATCTTAAAAGCTAGTCTTCGAATTCATTAGGCATATTTCTCCTTTGTTTTGTCTACAATCAAATCTCCTTGTATGTGTAATACTACAACATTTTAAGAGTTTAAGAACAAACAAATAAAGATAAATATTTGAAAACCTTACTTTAAATGTGTTGTTGCTGCTTGTCAGAAATGTTGTTGGAAATGAAATCATAGCAAAAAATTAAATAACCTTGCACAAATCAACAAATCATGAGGAACAACATCTATGCATATTTCAATTTTTTTGTTTAATGTAAAAAAAAATCATAGGCTATCAATGTGCAGGCAAAATTAAACGTTAACAATAAAACACTAAAGTGTACTAAATTAGTAATTATGGTTGGTACTGCTGTATTTTGAATTTATAGATATATCAACAACCAATCGTATTCAACTACAGTTACTGCAGTTATATATGTGTTAAGTTAAATATGTATTGTCTCCCTGCTGAACAAATAAATCTTAAACATTTTTATTGTTGAATATGCCATTTCAATGTCACATTAATTATCCAGTTTTACCGAAAATTGGATCGGAAAACAACTAATTACCTTAAAAATACTGTAATTTAAAGCAAAAAATAGTCAAATTGGCTGCCAGACAATGAGGGTTTGGTTGAATGTTACCATTTATTTTGTCACTGTATTAGTGAAAACAATTTTTTTTTTATAGAAGTGATTACCTTTATTAAAAATACAAAATAACCTATTCAAAGTCTGATTTAATTAATCTTCATTTTTTATGTTTTTGATGGACAATACATCTTTAATATTATTTCATCTTTTTATAGATATCCTTCCATTTGTCCCGCCATCCACGTGTTACACTTGTGAAGGCGAAACGAATAATACGGCTTGTAACGCAAATAACGTCACAAACTGTGGTGTAGGAGAGGTAGGTAGTGTTGTTTTATGAACTACCGTACTATAAAGGTTTCGGAGCAGTAATGCTTGATTCCCACTAGAGACGCAAATCAAGGACGTAACGCAAAGCAAATAATTCACAAGCTATAGATTATTCGAACTGTTGGTTAACATTAGTTAACACGTTTGCGTTTACGTCCTTGGGTTACGTTCTAGTGGGTACCACGCTTTAAGCTTGGTTGTCACTAGGAACGTAACGCAAGGACGTAAACGCAACGCAAGCGTTTTAACCAATGACAAGCGAAGTTATAGACAGCAATCACAAGCGAATAAGCCATCGCTTGTGATTAGTCAATTCACTTGCGTTGTATTACGTCCTTGTGTTGCGTCGCTAGTGGGAACCACGCTTTAAGGCGCTACGTAGCAGCAGGTATCGGAATATTGAGATAAAGAGATGTCTCTATTTGCCCTATCAGACAACACCCTAACTCCCAAGAGTCCTCTTCGAGGGAATTGGTGTACTCTTAATTTAATGCAAATTCACTGGTATAACCCAAGCCAGCCTACTAAAAACAGACAACATTGCACAAAAGGCCAACACAGACGAGTGGTAACGGTAAGTGGAAAACCGCGTAGTTTGTCACACATAGAATCTGTATCTGTCCTGAGCGTAAACCGCCCGTCCGCTCCACGTTGTGTGTAAATGGTCATAAGGAATAACATAGATTCTATATTTGTATTACCGTTACCGCTCGTCTGTGTAAATCGACCTTAACACCCGCGAGGCAATTTAATATAACATTGGTGTAGGGCCTACTTTTAATTTAATACGAGTTCACATGGTATCAACAAAACCAAAAACCCACAGACCGTAAAGACTGCAATGAGAATGTTAGATAGTGTAAACTTGGGTTATAAAACCATATACTGTATAGCATACATTATCATAAAGATCTACTTCTTCAAAGGAAAACGTTTGCATTCATTACACTATTGGAAAGCGTGTACGATATAAAGCAAGACAGAGTTAATGATCATTTTAACTGAATAATGGTACAAAAAATCTGGACTGATTGAAACATAATACTGTCCTTTTCGTAAGAAACACGTAAAAAAGAAGTCTCTGCGAGTATAGACATGCGTTTAATTTGGTTTTCCACTAATGCTTGGTACCCACTAGAGACGCATCACAAGGACGTAACGCAAGTGTGTTGACCAATCACAAGCGATGGATTATTATTCGAACTGTAACTTGTCATTGGTCAACACGCTTGCATGTCGTTGTTGCATTACGTCTACGTCGTCCTTGCGTTACGTCTCAGCGGGAACCAAGCTTAAGCGATTTATAGTTGCGCAAATCAAACATTCCGTCTGACCTCTTATTCGTCATGGTCTTCATGTGCATTTTTCGCACCATAAAAGTAAATGCGCATCTATAAAATAAATAAATTCGCTTAGAGGAAACCAGGCTTAAACTTGTGTTAATTATTTCATTTATAGTCATGTCTCAACACAGTGATTTCCAACGAAGAGCAAGATATACACGTGCTTTACAAAGGTTGTGTGGTGTTCTACGAGTGTGCGCACAAGGCTAAGATTCATTGCGTAACAAACGCTACAACAAACACGACGGCGTGTTTGTATTGTTGCATTGGTGAACTATGCAACATCGACGAAGCAATGGCGCTAGGTATGTAGAAGAATGTAGCCTACTGTAGGTTATTTAAAAGGTGATTCCCCCTTGAACGCAACGCCGTACGCGCAACGCCGTACGCGCAACGCCGTACGCGCAACGCAAGTGAGTTGAAGGTCTTTCACACTTGTTCCGGCAAATAAAATCGAACGTGAATGTTTCGTTTTCACGCGCATAACGATTGGCGATTAACGGGTGGAGCGATGTGCAAACGAAACATCGACGTTCGATTTGATTTGCCGACGCCGGACCCGTGCCGGAACAGGTATGAGAAGTCAAGTGGGAATTAAGCTTAAGCATACGCAATTATTATGTAATAGCGTGACGTACACTGGTACACGTACTCTGTAGTGGAGGCTTGTCAGAGTTGTGGAAGTGAGAGGTCCATAAAGCCTTGATAATTTCCCTCTTCTGTGAAGTTTTTAAATCATGTCATGATAACCCAACATCCAATCCGACACTTGACTTGATGAAATAACTTTTATTATGTAGCTTCATTTTTTTACGATTTTGTTTTATAGAGGTTCCAGATTTTTTGGAAATTATATACCAAACAGTGAGTAACAAGTGGACATTTCTGCTTTTTTCAAACCATCATCTTTTTATCATTTCCTTTGGCGTTCTTTTTTCCTCTCTCATTTCAATCTGACTCTCCTTTCTAAAAAAATTCCTTCATTCTCTTATATTTCCATTTTCTTCTTTTCTCAAATTTTCTTCATTTTCTTTCCTCTTCATTCTCTCTTATTTCATTCTTTCTCTCTTTTCTACATCTCTTTAGTGTCAAAATGTAAAATAATAATATATAATAATAATTATATTGCTCAACTTATTTGACAATTTTCTCAAACCATTAATTCTTCATTTTCCTACCTCTCTTCATATCCTTTTTTCTCCTCCTTTTTTCGTTTTTTTATTTCTCCTTCCAAATTCTTTCTTACATCATCACTTCGGTTATGTTCTCAACCGTGCGAAATTTAGAAACTTCACGTTTTAATCTTACACCACGCGCACGTTATACTATAATGCTTGGTTCTAAGCCGATTTTCCACTAGGCGAATTTGTTCGCGCGAATCCAACGTTTCGAAGGAAGAGAAATAAATCGCCTACTCTCTTTCCACTACATGAGCGAATATACGACGTTCATGTTCCTCGCGTGGTTGCTGAGCATTTCGATTCGCATGAGTGCTCATGAAAGCGTCATAGATCATTTCGTGAGCTCTGATTGGTTGCGCAATGTTTCGCTTCGCAAAAAGTAGAACTAGTAAATTTCGCTGAAGCGAAAAATCAAAGGAACTAGAATTCGTCGAAGAAGGCCGTATGACAGACAGAAACGCGAAGACGCATGCGCATAGCATAACGCTTTCGATTCGCGCGAACAAATTCGCCTAGTGGAAAATCGGCTTTAGGGATTAAACCATGGATTTATTCGACTGTTGCTTGTCATTGGTCAACACGCTTGGGTAGCGTCATTAGTGGGAACCAAACTTAATTACAAATAAGGCCTACTACTAGACTAGAGCTTTGATCTGTATTCTGGAAAAGCTCGTAACTAATTAATAATGTTTACAATACAAATGTATCGTCCCTCTGAAAAATGTAATAGTTATTTATTTTGACCAAAAATTGGAACAAAACAAAATTTATTTACCTGAAAAAAAAATGGAATTTGAAGCAAAGCTGCTAGCCAATGAATTTTTGGTTGAATTTAACCATTTATTGTGTTATTTTATAAGTGAAAACATTTTTTTGTTCGTTTTTTTTTCTACGGAAGTGATTAACTTTATTATTATATTATATTAACTACAAAATCTGATTTAATTAATCTTTATTTGTCATGGTTTTTTTGTGGGGGGTGGGGGGGGGGGCAATACATCTTTAAATAGGATTACTATTTTAGGTATCGCATTGTTTGATTTTTATTTATAATTTTCAGTTGATATATAACCACGTTAAGAAAAGCAATGTTCTAAACACAGTCCTGGGTATTATAGCTGTAATATGTCTAGGCTGTGCTGTAATGTGCATCGCAGCATCTGGGTATGTTTTGAATTAATTAATTTATTTGTTTACTGTTGTATAGATAAAGACATTTTTGCTCTAAACCTATATGTCTACACTATAAAATTAGTTTGGGATGTGCCCAAATATGGTAGTGATATGTTCAAATATGGTAGTGATAATTATCATCATGTCTATATATGGGCACATCAGATTTTTTGTCACATACAGTTTGATAGTGAAGACAGAGCTTAAGCTATTTGTTTATATTTTTGCAATGTTTCAGTATCATTTCTTGTGAAACTTGGTTATCACTAGGCGGCAACACAAGTTATTTGATCAATCACAAGCGATAATTCGATTGATTCATCGCTTCTGATTGGTCTAATTACTTACATTGCGTCTTAATATACACGACTCAATTTTCTCATACCAATGTTTTTGAACTGCGCTCAATCATTACAATTTGTAAGAAATATTACTCTTACAAACACAAATTTCATCACAATCATTATTACATTATGCATTTTACCAATATTTAATAAAGATGGAAAAAGAAGACACAACTATTATGCTCATACAATAATATTTGTGAAGAAATTTGATCTTCTTTTTAATATACAGTACTAGTATAATTTATGAACAACATTATTATCTTTAAGACAATAGGCACTCTGTGATATAGAGAGAAATAGATCATTTTGATTGACATGACTACTGTAAAGGGAGAGTGGGAGAGGGGCCGTCCGTTGCACCCGGCTTAAGGGTCTTTCAATGGACTTTCACACGTACCTGTTCCGGCACGGTTTCGGTCCGGCGAATCGAACGGCAATGTTTCGTTTTCACGACGCTCCACGTGCCGGAACACGTGTGTAGTACAGTTTCTGAAATGTTTTCATTATAATATTAAATAAGATGAAACACCGTACCTAATAAATGATAGTTAATTTTGCCAGTTGGTTTACTTTGTGTTTTATATCGACAGGCTTGGTTTCAAAACAGCTCCATTCCTTCATATCAATCTATGCTTTTCAATGCTTTTGTCTCAAATCCTTCTTATGGTCCGATCAACGGGTGCAAACAACGAGGTAGGGATCAATATTACTATTTTTTAAATCTGAAAGAAGTTGGCAACTACGTACAAAAGCCGCACAGTTGTTATCAATGTCTGTACCTGCGCGTACAAAAGGTGTGCTGTATCCATCAATGTCTGTACACGCGCGTACAAAATATGTACATTTTAATCAGTGTCTGTACACGCGCATACAAAAGCCGTAACATTTATATGAGTCTGTCTACGCGCGCGTATAAAAGCTTACCGTTTCTAACAATGTCTGTACGCACGCGTACTAAAGCTGTATAATTGTCATCAATGTTTGGACGCGCGTGTCAAATTCAATTTTTCGGGGTGTCACTGACCTGGCAATTAATAGACTGAACATCTCTTATTTCCTTAATGAACGACATTTAATATAATATCGATTTTAAAAATGACTGACAGTCAATCAAAATAGCAATTAAAACAAACGAGGTAATTTAGGTTAATTTGAAACGACCAAGTTAATTGGTTTGGTTAATGACTTACATTTTTATTGACAATACGATATTCAATGTCGAGAAGATAATATACATTTGCTAAAAACATACTAGTGTACTTGGTAAATTAATAAATACATAATGCTTTGTATTTCTTTCTATTTTTAGTCTACAGTCTATTTTTAGTCTACAGTCTATTTTTAGTCTACAGTCTATTTTTAGTCTACAGTCTATTTTTAGTCTACAGTCTATTTTTAGTCTACAGTCTATTTTTAGTCTACAGTCTATTTTTAGTCTACAGCTCACTATGTCGGTCGGTTGAGCACGTGACTGCAGCCATGTATATGGCCTTGTTTTTTATTGTATGTATATGTTTTATATGGACAGTTTGTCAGAAATAAAGTTGAATTGAATTGATTAGCTTTGAATCCAAATTGTTACTACAATTGATTTCAGACCTTCGTTCTAAACTGACAGATTACTATTATGGGCATAGGTTAAAAAAAATTATCTACCATGTTCGCGAAAACCAAAAATGTGTATTTGAAAAAATCTCTTTGTATTTCGGCATGCTTTTCGGTTTCTATGGAAAAGTAACATATAATTCTAAACATAATACTATTAATTAATGTTATGAGTTGAATGGGTAGCCGTACAAAAGCCGTACCATTTATATGAGTCTTTCTACGCGCGCGTACTAAAGCTGTATAATTGTCATCAATGTTCATCGAGTTCAAACTCAAAAGTTTGGAACATTCAATCTTTCAACTAATCCACATTGACATTTTTACTTTTTTTTTCTAGAATGGTTGTAAATTACTGACCTTTTTGATCCAGTATTTCTACCTGGTCGGAGCGTCTCACTACACGTTAGAAGGCGTTTATCTTTTATTTACCGTCGCCTATAATGCTTTTAGTGTTTGGAAGAAGTGGATAATAATTGTGATTGGTTGGGGTAAATTGTTTACAATTATTTGTTTTGTTAATTAATGACGGCGTACACGTGCTCATGGGCAATTTGTTGTTTCATCAGTTGTTTTAAGGATTTAATTTAAAGTTTTAAAAAATGCCGCAGATGTCTACTAACTTCGATGACTTGGTTCCAACTTGCGACGCAACATAAGCAAATGCTCTTCCAATAATTGGGTTTGCTCCCGCCTGCGTGAAATCAAACCTGCGATTTTTGCAGCACTGTTGCGTCGTCGGTTCCCACTTGTGATTATGCAAACATCACTTTTCGTCAATACTTCGCAGCGTTGCGTTATAGTGGGAACCATGCTTTACTTAAGACATGTAAACGTTTTTGTGATACTCTGAGCGAGCAGCCGTTTAGGGCCAGGGCCATAGACATAAACGAGTTGAAGATGTTTCTTCTTATTATTTTACGTCGTCTTTTCTTGCCATAACGGCCGCCCATACTAACCTACTACAAGTTACAGAATTGTTCTGTTGTTGGTTTTTGCCTTTTTCAATTGTTTATATTCAATCATTGCTAACTTATTTATTTTTTACAATTGAATAAATCATTTGAATTGAAATATTTCATTTCAAGGTGTGTGGGTCTCCCCCGATGTGGGGGGTTTTCCCTTGGTGTGGGATTTTCCAGTCTGCTATAAAGTGCACATTGATTTTGACAATCTTGTTTTACTAGGAATACCATTCATTATTGCTGTTATTACTATTGTTGCAGCCACTGATGGCTTTGGTATGCCGTCACCATTGCAGAAATAGTAAGTACTTTTCACATGGCATTACTACTACTGGACCGAACTTTTGTTTCGTCAAACACGTTGCTGGCTATCTTTAAGCCTGGTTACCACAGACACGCAATGCTAGTTGACCAATGACAAGTGGCAGTTTAAATACATCGCTTGTGATTGGTCAAATCGCTGACATTGCGCTTGCGTAATTGCGTTGCGTCCCTAAAGCTTGGTTCCCACTAACGCAAGGACGTAAACGCAACGCAAGCGTGTTACCAAATGACAAGCGACAGTTCGAATAATCCATCGTTTGTGATTGGTCAATTCACTTACATTGCGTTACGTCCTTGTGTTGCGTCTCTAGTGGGAACCGAGCATATGGGAACCACTATTTATATATTCTTTTTGTTGCTAAAGCTTGGTTCCCACTAGAACGTAACGCAAGGACGTAAACGCAACGCAAGCGTTTTAACCAATGACAAGCGAAGTTATAGACAGTTAGCAATCACAAGCGAATAAACCATCGCTTGTGATTGGTCAATTCACTTGCGTTGCGTTGCGTCCTTGCGTTGCGTCGTTAGTGGGAACCACGCTTAAAGCCGAGTTTCAGGTTTTCGATATTTTGTAACGAATAGGCCGAATATATATATTATTAGCCATATTACACTACATGCGCGTAGATATAATGTTTTTTTTTTATTGTTATTGATATAAATAACTAAATAATTTTTTAAGGGCCTTTACCTAAGAGCTTTGCTTATTTTGAATTCCTTTTCCATGACTTTTTGATGAAATGTTTGTACATATTCTTATTTTATGGAATAAATTGATTTTGATTGAATGATTGATTGATTTGTCGTTTCTGATCATGCGCAGATTACAATCGAAAATTATCTATAAATTAGAATACACAGACATAATTGTAACTATACACTTTCCCTAAGTCTGTATTTCTTGTCTTTTTTTATGTTAGTTCACCAATCGGCGTTTCGGTTTTTGTCTGAAAATATGAGCTCATGTATTATACGTATGAAACGCCATATGTGCCAAAATATTTATCTTTTTACTAATTTTGGTCTAGATTCCTAGACTAAATTTCAACCAATTTCTTTAATTCCACAGCTGTTGGTTGTCCTATAAGATTGGAACTTGGTGGGGACTGTTCGTACCAGTGGCTTGTTCGATATTTGTAAGTATTGTGTTTCTTTCCAAAACCCTAATCATAATCATGTGTTATTATATTAGAAACGTATTATATTATTGTTCACTGTAAACTCTATTTAAACGACTGTTTTTAAAGAACATTCAGAAAAGCAATTATAAATAATAATAAATAAATATTAGTATTACCAAGCTTGGTTCTTCCCACTAGGACGCAATGCAAGGATGAAGAAAGTGATTTGACCAATCACAAGCGATGGATTATTCGAACAGTGGCTTGTCATTGGTCAACTCTCTAGTGGGAACCACGCTTTACTCTGTGCGTTGCGTCCTATAGTGGCAATCACGCTTTGCCTAAATTTAAGATACTGATTCGAGTACAATATTATTTGCCTTTCAGTTTAGCATTATCTGTGTGGTAGCCGTTGGTGTTCTTCGAAAGAGAGTAGTGCCCTGCGAAAGTGAAGATGACAAACGTAAAAAATTTTGGTAAGTTTATTAAAATGATTTACAATAAAAACCATAAAACAACAGCAACACTAAACTCCGGTAAACGTCACACATTACATACAGTATCATTCAGACTATGAAGCCCACAGAATGGGCTTGGTGACCCGGCGGCCAGATATACAAACCTGTTACGCGTCAGTTTTGTACTAAATCTGGGATGAGTTAAGCTTTGTTCACACTGTACTTGGTAAATTTAACCATGGTGGCTTTACCAAATGCCATCGCAAGATTTTACCATCGTTTGCACTTGGATATTTTCACGCAGTTAAGCGTGGTTCCCACTAGCGACGCAACACAAGGACGTAACGCAACGCAAGTGAATTGACCAATCACAAGTGATGGCTTATTCGCTTGCGATTGCTAACTGTCTATAACTTCGCTTGTCATTGGTTAAAACGCTTGCGTTGCGTTTACGTCCTTGCGTTACGTTCTAGTGGGAACCAAGCTTAAGTTTTACCGTGAGTCGTTCGGATTTTGAACGGTTATTCTGGAACCTAAATTTAATTTTATCACGACTTTTCACCCGACCACCGGATACGTAAGCGCAACGCATGTGGCCAATCACAAGCGATGGTTGTCATTGGTCAATTTTCCTGCGTTGCGTTTATATCCTTGCACTATGTCCTTGTGGGAACCAATCTTAATGGTGCCTTACAAAGACATCTATTGTTTTCAATTTTCCTGCGTTGCGCTTATATCCTTGCACTATGTCCTTGTGGGAACCAATCTTAATGGTGCCTTACAAAGACGTCTATTGTTTTTCATATTTTTAATTTTTAGGAGCAATTATATAGCCTTCGCTGTAGTACTTGTGTTCTATACTATAAATTGGCTGATGGCATTCTTGGAGCTAGACCCGTTTCACACTAAAATACCGTATGTGTTCTATGTCGTGCACGCCCTATTGGTAAGTATTCGCTTCAATTTTTGAAGATATCATAGCTAAGAATTTTTCTCTTTCGACTTGTGAAAATCCTTTATTTTTTTATTATGTACAACGATTTCTTGTTAATTCTGGATGATGATGATTGATGTTTCTCTTTCTTTGCTGTTTAAAATTGTATATTTGTTATCTGAGACGCCTTGAAGCTAGGTGGTTCAACCGTGTGAGGCGCAAAATATTGAATTAAAAAAAACTAATTATTGTTCAATTTTTTATTATTATTTGACTTTGATATTGATAACTTTAGGATAGCATTGATTTGATATTTGTTTTCTATTAATGTTTTATTTATGAGACAAACACCATTATTTCCACTTGTTTTGTGAACGAAATAAAGTTATCTAATCTTATTTTTATTGGAATCTTTTTCTGATAAAACTTCAACATATTTAATACTTCATCTCGAATGTGATTTACATTTATTTGTTTTATTTTAAAATGAATTTAGTAAATTACGGGGTTTTATTATGTAAATAATTAAGAATAGAACTCTTCCTTTTGTGGAACACCTGTATTCAGGGGACACATAACCCCCATTAAGGGGACCTATTAAATTTGGAGGTTCTACTGTATTTTCTATTGTGAATATTTATGGAGAATTTTTGTTTTTATGTTTTATTTTTTTGTTTTATACTTTTACACTTTTTGTCTGTTTAGTCCGTTTAATATTATTATGTATCTTTTAATCGGATTTGCTGACAACCGACATTTCTTTTTACGAAGACAAACAAAGTTTCTTGTATTTTGTATATATTTTTTAAATTTTCTAATCGAAGACGAATACAATATAATCTGATTGTATAATTGTCAGAAATTTTAGAAGAAGTTTACCGTGATTGGAAACAATCAGTCAAATTAGTCTAATTTGTTTAATTTTCTAGGGCGTTATTGTATCACTGTTATATTCTGCCTTTAATTATGAGGTAAGCTATTTGTTACAACTTTATTAATATTAATATTTTAATCATATCAGATAATATAATATTATTAATGTATCAAGTAAATAACTAAAGTTAAAGATTAATTGTCCTCCTGAAAACAATATATATTTTTTAATATGTCATTTTAATGTCATAATAATCGTGAGGTAATCCACTTCAACAACAAAATGTTCTTTCTTACCTGAAAAACTGTAATTTAATGCAAAAATAGTCAAAAAGGCTGCCCAAGCTAATGGATTTTTGGTTGAATTTAATCAATTTTATTTTACATCTTTAAAATGGACCTGAAATGGATTTTCGATTTTTTTCATTTTAGAATGATGTTTTGGGGGCTATTAGGTGTTGCTAGAATGTATATTGTTACAAAATATAAATTGGCCCTTTTGGGGAAAGCCCCATTTGAAAATAAAAAAAAATCGCGGGTGACGTCACTTTGCGAATATATTCCTATCCCTCCAATGGACAATTTGCAGTTTTTTGGCTATAACTCTTGAAATCTATGGAGTATTTTCTAAAAAATGCTTGTGCATTTGCAGAAACGTATTTAGAATTTTTTTAGATAAAATTATTACCGTATAAACGGTTATTCATCGAGTAAATGACGATTTAAAATCTTAAAATCAACGGTTTTTTTCTGGCAATACCGAAGTTGGCCTGGCAACGTTGTCCGGGATACAGCTCCGTGCGCAATGATGCGTATCCATATTTTCCGTTCGTGTATTTTGTATCGTTCGTAATTTATACTGCTAAAATGTGTTAGTTTCTTTAGTTTTTAGTTTAGCAGAATTAAATTAGTAATATGAGATGATAATTTATTTGTCACGAATCAGGCAGTTCGAAAACGAATTTTATTCATATTTTACTTTGGCTTGACAATGAGCGCAGCAAGTTGTTGATATCGCTTTGGTCCTTGGATGCACATGAAACGGAGCCTCGCCGCATGATGTGGGTGGTGGATCGACTCCGCGCACTGGATTGGGTGGGGCCTAGGCCTAGTAAAGGTTTGGGAGGTAGGTCTTCTAAATTCGGGTTTTAGAACAAACGAAGTACATTTTAGGAACCTATATTTCAACAACATTAGATATTGAATAAATTAGTATTAGTGTCAACGCTTCGCGTATCTTTCCAGGCCGTCGATCATTCACTGACTATCGGGCGGCATACACGCTCTTGATATCATTGTGTGTATATGTGACGTCGTGAATATAGAGGCTTCCGACGGCCGTTGAAATAGAATATTGCAATGGCGTGAGTAATTTTCGCTAATTTACCATGGTATCTTAAAATTTCGTTTTTACTCAAAATACTATACATTTTGTTTTTATTTGTATGGGTTTGTGTTAATTTGATACATTTAAATAACATGTGTGAATTTCTTGAAAATCGAAATTCCATTTCAGGTCCATTTTAAGGAGACCCCTTGACTGTAATGGTGATAGGATTAGAGAATACGGGTGTTTTGCGATCATTAAAACATCGAAGTCTTAGATCGAGTGTTAAATGAGCATGCCTAGTACAACATAACGTTAATATGCTTATTTCACGAACATTGATACATTTATCAATGATGTATGTTAATTAAATATTTTCTTACAGATTAGAAATGTTCTCCGAGCAAAGATTTCTCCCGACTAAAATGAATATTGGTATATGATTCGATCGACTGGAAAACGCCATATGTCACCTTCACATTGGATGTTTCTATTTCAACCTTTACCTCAGATTGAAATAATTGTATCATGCAAGTCTAAAAACGTCAATAGGGTTGGTGAAATTCAGTCCAAAATACGCAGAATTTTTTCCAAAATACGTCAAGTTGAGGGCGCTATACTAATCCAAAATACGCGAGTCTTTCCAAAATACGTCGACTTGGGGGCGCTATTCATTTTCCAAAATACGCGAATTGTCCAAAATACGTCAAGTTGAAGGCGCTAGTCATTTTCCAAAATACGCAATTTGTCCAAAATACGTCAATTTGGAACCGCTTGTAATTTTCCAAAATACGTCAACTTAAGAGCGCTATTCATTTTCCAAAATACGCAATTTAAATAACTCCTTTACTTCTTCTAACCAATTAATTATTGCTATTATTTTAATCACAATACCATATGCTTTTTATTATTATATATTATATGAAATAATTATTATGTTAGATTTCAGATTAGGTAACTTATTAGACCATAAGTACTGTACATTAAATTGAAAGCGATGTTGGTCTGTCGAGCTCGGGAAAAATATCGATTTTGTAGATCACCAATATATAACACATACCTATCACTATACTTAAATACTATATACGTACATGCTGGTTTTGTAGCCGGTTTATGCCGCATTTAAACTAGCTACGTCTGGCAATGCAATCGTACATCGTTCAGACATTATTAACGTATATTATAGGCACTGTCTATTGACTGATGTTGGCACATATATTTGTATTGAAAAATAATAATTGGCTACTCTATGACATTTTATTTACAAAAAATTCTGCCTTCTAATACTTTCATTTATAACTAAAATGTACTTGTTTGTTTTATTCCAAGAAACTTTTTTGAATACATTAAACTGTAATTTTACCTTACACTCTCAATATGATACATTTGGAAAGGCTCTCGTATTTTGGAAAAAAAGTTTGCCGCCCTTAAGTTGACGTATTTTGGAAAATTACTAGCGGTCCCAAATTGCAAATTGACGTATTTTGGACAAATCGCGTATTTTGGAAATAAATAGCGCCCTCAATTTGACGTATTTTGGACAATTCATGTATTTGGGATAATTTATAGCACCCTCAACTTGACGTATTTTGGACAATTCAAGTATTTTGGAAAATGAATAGCGCCCTCAAGTCGACGTATTTTGGAAAGACTCGCGTATTTTGGATTAGTATAGCGCCCTCAACTTGACGTATTTTGGAAAAAAATCTGCGTATTTTGGACTGATGTTCACCAACCCGACTCAAAAACGTAAATGTTCTATAAATTATAACAATTAATATACGCCTACACCTATTATAAAAAGACTTTTGGGACTAAACAATAAATGTAGCTACCGATTCAACCGAAAGACAAACTTTTGGAGGCAAGTTATTGATTAGACGTAGAAGTGAATTAAAAATATTATTATAATGAGCAGCCTATATGTAAACAAATTAAAACTAGACCACATGCAATAACACGCAAGCGAACAAACGTGGATAAATCTTTTGTATTGTTGCTGCTATACCCGGGTATAATATGCAAACGGAATTATGCAGTTTATTGTTGTTGTACAAATAATGTGAAATGAAATATATTTAAATGGTCTATTATATTGTGTTTGAACTAAAAGTTTAGTTCCAACTCACGTGTGATGTTCGTTTGTCAATTGTCTATTCATGATGTCTGAGAAATCCGTGACAAATTGTGTATGTACGTATTACTGTTCAATGTATTTACCACAATCGTATATGGTGTTCCCACTAGGACATAAACACAATGACGTAAGCGCGCCGCAAGTAAATTGACGACCACGCGATGGGAATCACCAGAATTGTCGCTTGTGATTAGTCAACTCATTTAGGCCTACGTCAATAATGTCTTTGCATTTTATTTAAGGCCGTGTTTCCAAAGCCGAAATTTAACCGATTAAAACAATACAAATTAATCGATAATTCACCGATAAACTGCCTGTGGAAACGGGGTTTAACCGATTTCAATCGAGAAAAAATAACCGAAAATTCTCAAATCGGATAATTATCAGATAAATGCAAAAATTGTTAAGTTAACCTTTGACCTAAAGAACAAATTGTTGCATTGTGATTGGGCATCATGCCCATTTATTTTTAAATTAATTATCTTATTGGTTAAAAAATGAACCGATAATTTTTTGTTTGGCTGCGGAAACACGGCCCTCGTGGAAACCACGCATTTATGGAATTGTTGTTTGTTATGGATACTGTTTTGTATCGTAAACTTTTACGACTCAGTTGGTAATGTTGCATATTGATGGAACAGAAAGGGAATTTATAAATCCGTCCACATTATTTAATGCTCTGTCTACACTATCAAAAAAGTGCCCAAATATGGTAGTGATATGCTTAAATATGCAGTGATATGACATCATCATGTCCATTATGTTTGATAGTGTAGACAAGGCTTAAGGAAATATATTTCATGTTGCTATGAATTGTCTATAATAAATAATACTATTTGTAAATAAGCACAGTCTTTTATGAATATACTATATTCTTGTATGAGTAAGAAAATAAACACCAAAAACGCTTGTTACAAAATATTCTTTTATTTATCAGTTATCATTTTATCATGTTACAACGGTATTTGTGTGTTGGTGGTATGAATTAGTATGCTATGTTGGGCTAAAGAGTGGTTTCCACTAGAACGCAACGTAACGCAATCAACGCAGCGTAAAGCGTGGTTCCCACTAGCGACGCAACGCAAGGACGTAACGCAACGCAAGTGAATTGACTAATCACAAGCGATGGCTTATTCGCTTGTGATTGCTAAAGCGTGGTTCCCACTAGAACGTAACGCAAGGATGTAAACGCAACGCAAGCGTTTTAACCAATGACAAGCGAAGTTATAGACAGCAATCACAAGCGAATAAGCCATCGCTTGTGATTGGTCAATTCAGTTGCGTTGCGTTACGTCCTTGTGTTGCGTCGCTAGTGGGAACCACGCTTAACTGTCTATAACTTCGCTTGTCATTGGTTAAAACGCTTGCGTTTCGTTTACGTCCTTGCGTTACGTTCTAGTGGGAACCAAGCTTAAAGTGTGGTTCCCACTAGAACGCAACGCAACGTAACGCAGCGACGTATCGATTAGTAGTATCAATACCATATTTCCGTTTTTATCGTTGTTGTTTTCTTTTTTTTTCTTACGTTGCGTAGATTGCGTTACGTTGCGTAGATTGCGTTACGTTGCGTCGCTAGTGAGAACCAAGCTGAAGAAGGAAGGGCATTTGCTAAAGCGTGGTTCCCACTAGCGACGTAACGTAACGCAAACGACGCAACGTACGAAAATGCCCTTCCAATCATTGTCTTTGCCCCCGCCTGCGTGAAATCAAACCTGTGATTTTTACAGCAATGTTGCGTCGTCGGTTAAAGATTAATTCGAAACTTCCAATAGAGGGCTGCGGCAAGAGAAATGTTTCTCTCAAAGAGTGTTTGTTTGGTAGACAGCAGCAGTGCTTTAGCCTAGACTACCGGACTGGATTGTTATGCTTGGTTACCACTAGGACGCAACGCAATGACGTAGAAGCAACGTAAAGCGTGGTTCCCACTAGAATGAAACGTAACGCAGCGACGTATCGACGCAAAGTGCTATATTGCGTAATCACAAGTGGGAACCGATGACGCAATGCGCAACAGTGCTGCAAAAATCGCAGGTTTGATTTCACGCAGGCGGGGGAAAACACAATTATTGTAAGGGAATTTTCTTATGTTGCGTATAGATTGCGTTACGTTGCGCCGCTAGTGAGAACCAAGTTGAGTTGACCAATGACAAGCGACTTTTCGATAATCCATCGCTTGTTAAAGCTTGGTTCCCACTAGAACGTAACGCAAGGACGTAAACGCAATGAAAGCTTTTTAACCAATGACAAGCGAAGTTATAGACAGTTAGCAATCACAAGCGAATAAGCCATCGCTTGTGATTGGTCAATTCACTTGCGTTGCATTACGTCCTTGTGTTGCGTCGCTAGTGGGAACCACGCTTTACGTTGCCTTGCGTTGCGTCCTAGTGGGAACCAAGCTTTATGTGATCACCGTTACAATCCTTCTCATTTACAGTATCCATGGTCAAATGTAGCGACATATGTTGAAATCAGACGAATACAACTTACGTTTACAGTAATGTATGCAAATTTATTCACATAGTTTAATATTCTTAAGGTGGTACAGATAATTGTTTGATTTTAAATCTAACTCTTGGAAGGAAAACCTTAAGCTCTGTCCACACTAACAAACTAGTTGGACAAAACAGTTTGATGAGCCTAAATATGGTAGTGATAATATGATGTCATCGTGTCCATATATGGGCACATCGCAATGTTTTGTCACATAAAGTTTGATAGTGTGTGAACAGAGCTTTAGTAATGAAGAAAACCAACCAGACATTATTATTGCAAATAGAAAAGAATGTTTTAAAATTAAATGATCTGTGATAAATTTGATATGATATAACATTGGACAATACTATTAAAGAAACACATTTACGATAATCAGAAACTGCGTTCACACTGATCAATATGGACGTAGATTAAGCATTAACTGAAACAATTAGTAGCTAAATAATACCTGATTCCCACTATACACAATGTATAGTGAGGCAATACACGCAACGCAAATAATTTGACCACTCACATGCACGGTAACCCCTCCTTCCTACCCTACTACAACGGATTATCCGAACTTTCTGCGTTGCGCGTACGTTTTAGCCTTGCGCGTACGTTCGCGCGCCCTCCTAGTGAGTGTACCAAGCTTGTGCTTAGCTCTGGCATTGATCTTATTGATAACTATTTCCACAGTTTTTATCGAGATGCTTTTGAGATAAATGTCAGGTCCGTAATAAAATAAATATCGAAACTTGAACAGAGTGAAAAAGTAGTTATTGTTGACAGTGTGTTGTTGTTATACTTTAAAAGTTAACACCATTTGGAAGAATAATTTTGATGGATATGCATTTTTATTTCTCGCGCAGACAAACCCTAACAAGTAAAAGATGTAACTTTGTTATACCTCTTATTATGTTCAATGGTGACATTTGATGCCAGATAATTTAGATGAAAATAAATTGTAATTTATGAATCTTTATTCAAACTATTATTTTACATTCATTATTAAGAACCACACAACATGAAATAAACTTATTGTTAGACAATGAAGAGATATAGCAGCTAGACCAGTTATACTGTAATTTTTGTTTTAAAAAACGAAAGCTTAGACTGGTCACTTTATGCAAATATTGGCCAGTTTTGAATAAGAAATAAGGTGTTCGTTAATACTTACCTACAATTAACAAAAATTCAATTCTAATCTTACTAGCTACATATAATGGTTTTGTGCAAACTTTGGACGTTTTACGCCCATGCCAATTGGATCAAATTTCAGCGATTGTCTGGCAACATTTACAGTTCTTCCAATTTTAAATTGTACAATGAAATACACATTATGATACAATAGTTGCCAGAAAATGCAATTTTTCCTTGATAATAATGAAACTACCCCATCAAATGTCAATTGACAAAAAACTTCGATAAAAAAGAAGTGTAAATATCTAATTACGTCATTACGGTTAAAATTTAGGAAAAAATTTATGAAAACGCCAATTATGCATAAATTGAATCATTACATTAAAACTTTAGTAAAATCATGTCTTAAAATTTAAATTTGTTATTTGGATTATACGGTACGTTTACTTTTACGAACCAAAAATATATTGATATATACATTATATGTATTATTGTATTCGTTGCAGCTGGTGTTTATATTAAATTGAACTCGAAATTCATTAAAGCTAAAACGAGTAGAATTAAAAAGAACAATTATCGGGTTAATAGTCGATATAAAAGGCGAATCAGAACGATTTCTAAACAGGGCAAAACAACAATTTTGAGGTTGAATTACCGGCGGTGACGTGACTGGGGCACACTGTATTTTAACGCAAAGATTCTTCTGCCGTTTTTGACATGATGGGGTAATTTCAAATACCGACAGTACTTATCGAAAATATGTATTTAAAATACTGTACATAATTATATACCAATAGAATAATTTAACAACGTAAAACCTGTTTTACAGGAAAAGCGACATATTGATTACACAAAAATTAACATGCTTGCTATACACAATTTCATTGTAAAGCACCAAATAAGGTTTTAAAAACGCCACTAAAAATCTGGAATCACTGCATACGGTCAGGACTCACTACTAAACACTCCAATGACACGGTGTGGAGCGTAGATGTCACGTGTGTGTAGGACGTCGCATCTACGCGCCAAGCGTCGAATACTTGATGACGTAAACAAATTCGTCATGCAACGTTCGAATGACGCGTTTAACACGTGACAAATGAGATTCCTCCTTTGAATTGACCATATCCGGCCGCACTGCCGTGTCTTGGAACCAAGTTTAGCAAAGATACAATTTCGTCTGGGCTTAACTACTATTAGGCCTATACAAACAATTAACCAATTTGGACTACTAGTTTAAACAATATAACAGAGTAATTTTGCATTACTAACATTACTTGATGTGTGTGAACATAGAAAATGACCGTGTACTAGCATTTATATAAGAACGCACATCCCATTATTCACAAGATATCTAAATATTGCATTTTGTAGATTCAGAAACGACCGAATATACTAAAAAGTTAATAGAAAGCGCTGTGGATATTTTCCCGACATAGGCCTACTAACATATTTATCGTCAATCTAGTAAAGCTTTTTGTTGACCAATCACAAGCGATGGATTATCCGAACAGGAGCTTGTGATTTCAATGGCGGAACAATATCCAGAGCGTTTTCAGACAGAACATTTTTCCAAATTTTCCTGGAGAGAATCTCATTCTTCATATACAGTAATTAATTCATGTGATTTATTTGTACACCATGCCCTCAACTGGGTCGGATTGGAATATCATTGGACAGACGATTTTAAAGATTAAAATAGACATGCTTTGTACAACGATGTAGGTATAGTTTTAACGAGACAACCCGGTACTGAATAAACTGTTAATACATTCTGCGCACACTTAGACAATTATGAGCGTGCGCAGAATAACTAACGAGGACTCCTAATAATGTATACTCGGACTAACACAAGAAAGTGGTAACACAATTACATTCAAGTATTCCTTGCGTTGGGATATCTCGAAGGTAGTATGTAGAGGGCAGTAGACACAAATTTAAACCAACAATAGAGGGCAGTAGATAACAATAACTAGATTGCTTTTAACCAAATGATGAGGGGATGGGGGAAGGAACCCAACTCTGTGCACTCTCTACTTATTACCACTTTCTTGGCATCTTGAATATGATAACAACTATAATTAGGCCTACGTACACTATTTAAAAAACTTAAAAAATAAATTCTTGTGCAGTTCCATCCAAAATTTACAATCAAGAAAGTACATATCTTATTATTAGACTACCTTAAAAAAAAGTTGCACATTGGAGTAAATATAACACTGAAAAATAAGTAATTTTGGTTATCATCTCATTGGCATACTTGCGGAATACAAATTACTTCTTTATAGTGCATTTAAGATGTTGAGAACATTACATTTTTTTACCAACAAATAGTTTAACGTCATCACTGACTCTGGCCACTGGGTGGCGCCCTCTAGTTTCAAAGGCATATAAACGCCATTATTATACCACTCTCATTTTTATACAACTATTTGTTTAAAACTTAAAAAAATCTTAGATCTTATTAACCGGTTATTACACACAACTAGTACAAATCTTAACAATTAATGTATTGAATACGATAAAAGATTTGTTTAACATTTAACTTAATATAAACAGAGTGTACGCTCAAAGCGATATACTAGTTGCACACAAAGGCTGTCTAAAAAGAGCCATAAAGTTTAACTTTGTACAAAACACCTTCCCACTACTTTTAATTGCAGTATTACACGATATTATTCAACTTAACGTCACCCAAATGTACAAGACAGGGCTCTTTTAAAATAAAACGCAATTATTACAAACTTATATTATACTCCCCAAACCACCTTTTCCACCCCTTCCTCTGCCCAGCGCCCTCCCCAAAACAAATGAATACAAAAATAACACTATTAATAAATAATTAAAAGAAACACCCGGCCAAAAAAAAAGGACGCTTCATTGCTCATCCATTTTACCATGTCATCGTTTTTTTCTTTGGAATCATTTTGTGTTTCCATTTACAAAATCGGATATCGCCATCTATTTGACTAAAACTATGACCTTCTGACAAGGCACAGCCGAATAATTAAGTTCGTATTCATTTTTCGCAAGCACGCCCCATACGAAGCTACATTCTATATTTTACATTAATTACATATTAGCAACTTTTGAAATCTTATTAAAGTTAGCTAAAATACCGTACACTAATTAATTTTAAAGTTAATCTGGCAAAAGTTATCAAACACTTATTTTTGATAAACTAATATGTGGCCATGAAGCAAGCTTCCACGCGCGCACGCACGCGTGTCTAACGCTTTTGTCTCAAACGTTAATCAAAGCATTTATTAAATCATTTCTTTACATTGTAAAGCTCGATTCCAACTTATGCGCAACGCAAGGACGTAACAACCGCATCGCAAATAATTTGACCAATCACGACGCGATGGAGTATCAGAACTGTCGCTTGTTGTGATTGGTCAACTCATTTGCGTTGTGCGTACGTCGTTGCGTTATGTCAATGTTGAAAACAACCATTCACAACAAATACATTACACTGGTCTGATAATGGCTAATTATACAACAGAAGCAGATAGACCATATCAACATTATCAATCCAATACTCGCAGTATTATACAATAGCTTTAATCAAATAAAGAAATAAAAACAAATAATTTCAATACGGAAAAATATTAATTTCTTTTTTAACCCGCCGCCTTGTTTCAATCTTTACCCACGGGTTCAATAAAATAGCTTTTATATCAATTCAATAAAGTAATAGAAAGAAATATCGTAACAAATTTCATTATGAAAAATATTAATTTCTTATTTATCCCGCCGCCGTGTACATATAAAATAAACCCACCATGATATAAAATCTATAAATTAGCATTCGGAATTACGGTTAAAAGATTTAGAAAAAAAAAACAACTCTTTGATGGCCATTTTGGAACTAAAATTTCTGTTTCAGAGTAGGCCTAAGTACTGCAAAATATATTTTTTTTGTAAAAGGCACTTGTCCAGTCTTTTCGCGTACAATCAACATCATGTTACCACGATCTAATACTCGAAATAACTAAGAATAACTCGGTGAATTGGTATAAAAAAAATACCAACAATCGCGATGTATATTGTGCATTTATTGCACAAAGCATAAACCCTATGCGGCGGACTGTTGGATTTAATTCGGACCATAGATATACTACAGTGGAACTGTACTTGAGAGTCAACTGGGCTGAGCGAAATCAGCCCATTTATTATCTATTATTTTTAGAAAATGTTAACTGTTTTTTGTTTTTATTTGAGAAATAAAAATTATTGATTGATTGATTGATTGAAATGGCCACCGTATATCAGTTAAAACATTATTTTATAAAATTGATAACTCTGATAAAACTATTAAGAAACACAGAGA
Source organism: Antedon mediterranea (assembly GCF_964355755.1). Classification (NCBI taxonomy): domain Eukaryota; kingdom Metazoa; phylum Echinodermata; class Crinoidea; order Comatulida; family Antedonidae; genus Antedon; species Antedon mediterranea. The sequence goes on from NC_092672.1 coordinate 32,993,345, forward strand.
CATAAACATATATTAAAAAAATATTTTTGTTGTATAAAATGAAATCTATGTTTATGGCTTAAGAGATTAATTTCTTGGCAAGTCTTTAACATAAACGAGAGAACGTTCAGTACGCTATACATAGTACGTCGTAGTAGTGGTGTATGGGGAGGCGCGACTCAAAACTGGCGTACGATACAGTATGTTTGACCAATTGGTACAGTTATTTTTTATGGTTCCCCACTCTCCGTAGTGAGACGCTTTTTGAGCGGTAAAGTTGACTCTCTAGCTTTAATTGTATAGCCTCTTTGTGTAGCATGTACTTGACAACCATTTTTCTTAAGTAACTAAAAAAAATGTTCTTTAGACTAGAGAGTACATTATAAATTTGAGAGATTGTTTAAAAAAAGATTTAGCAATTTAAAAAATTTTGCAATTTGAGAGATTTTTAGTATGGAAATATTGGTTAGACATATTCTAGACTGTTCTTTGGTAATTGTGCTTTTTCTAGCAGTTCCTATTGCTGTAGTCGTTAAATATAAATAAATAAGTTATCAATCATTGTTTTTATCATCAGATGGTTGCCGTTCACCAGTAGTTGGTGGTGGTGTTGATTGTTGCTCCCACAAAATGGTTGCTGCTCTCACCAGATGGTTGTTGTTGGTTGTTGCTCTCACCAATGGTTGTTATTGGTTGCTGCTCTCACCAGCTGGTTGTTAATTGTTGTTGCTCTCCCCAGATGGTTGTTATTGGTTGTTGCTCTCACCAGATGGTTGTTATTGGTTGCTGTTCTCACCAGATGGTTGTTATTGGTTGTTGCTCTCACCAGATGGTTGTTATTGGTTGTTGCTGCTCTCACCAGATGGTTGTTATTGGTTGTTGCTCTCACTAGATGGTTGTTATTGGTTGTTGCTCTCACCCGATGGTTGTTATTGGTTGTTGCTCTCACTAGATGGTTGTTATTGGTTGTTGCTCTCACCCGATGGTTGTTATTGGTTGTTGCTCTCACCAGATGGTTGTTGTTGTTGGTTGCTGCTTCCACTAGACGGTTGTTGTTGGTTGCTGTTCTCACCAGATGGTTGTTGCTCTCACCAGATGGTGATTGTTCAGATTAAGATTAAATAAAAGAGTTTTCAAAACGTTGCTTGGCAGACCTCAACAGGTACACAATTCCCAAGGAATAATATATTATTAGTTTTTATAATTTATAATGAAAATATTTTATAAATAAAAAAAGGATGACAATTTTATGTTATTGAAACATTAATTACAAAAGTAAAAATAAAACAACAAAAAACACAACACATTAAATAAACAAGAAAGTTTAGAGTTACAGGTAAAAATGGTAATACCAAATGTTCTCCATAACTATTTTTAGAGAATCTTGTAAAAACAAAATTCTTAATATAATTTAAAAAAAATTCAAGTATCTCTAATGTATTTATAGTGCTAATAGGATACACTACATGGCCCTTCTGTAACCATCCCTAATTTTTTAGTAGAGGCATAAAAACAATATTTTGAACCCTGTAACGCAAGAATTTTGAGAAATTGCATTTCAATTGTTTAGTAAATTATGGTATAGTCATCACTTTCAAATGAATAGAATACAAAACTTAAATTGGTTACTCAAGAGTTTCACCATCATGTCAGGAAAACAAGAAAAAACTCATATTTACTTAACAATTATAGGTTGAATGCTTAAATTTACAAACTTTCGACTCTCTAAAAACTATTTAATGTTAAACATTTGCTAGTATCCACTGTATGATGAAATACATTTTGAATGAAATCCCTTCAAAACTAAAAGGACATATAAAAATAAAATTTCCAATTCCAACTTGTAATGCTAATCACGTTTGACTCTTTAACAAAGACATGGTATTGCTCATTTTTAATG